>NC_090830.1:46753562-46913347 GCF_028021215.1 Eschrichtius robustus
TGCGCTTTTGCGGCCAGCTCCCAAGAGAGCGAGTTGAAAAATGGAGCTCAGGGGCACTGCAATTCACAAACCTGCAGACTTATAAATGATAACTCTCGTCTACAAATATATTGAGGGAAGGCAACAAAGAGGATTTGAAAGCAAGGCAGAATTGCAGGAAACAGATTTCAGCAGGCAGATTCGAATCGCCTTTAAAGCACAGGAAAAGCGGCAAAACCTCGACAATGATGCCCTTGGCCAAAAAGGGCGTATGCGTTTTTTCCTGAATATATTCAGGAAAAAACGCATCCGCCCTTTTTGGCCAACCAAGCAACCTGGAAAGGCAAATCAGCGCTACAAAGAAGTCTCGCTTCCCATCGGTCAAAAGGGCCATGCTGAATAAAGTGTCAAAACCAGAAATGCAGGACAGGCCACGGAGAAACGGGAGCCTTGCTACGCTGATGGGCGGGATGTAAATTGCCAACAGCCACTCTGGAGAAGAGTACGGTGTGTCCTGAAACATTTACAAAACTCAGCTTAGAGAGCATAGGGCACTTCCACTCATGGGCGTATACATTGGGAAAACTAAAAATCAGCAAGACACAAGCACCCCAAAGTTTAGGGCTGCTCTGTTGACAAGAACCTCCACTTCGTTACACCTTAAATATCCCAGGAAAGAGAAAAATGGATAAAGAAGTTGTGCTCCTTATGTACAATGGAATATCACTCAGCCATGAAATCAACCTCATAAGGCTAGTAGCAGCATGATGAGTGGATTTAGGTACGACGATTCTAAGTCAAATAAGTCACACAGAAAAAGACACTTATCATAAGATATCACTTATAGAGGGAATGTAAAAA
Source organism: Eschrichtius robustus (assembly GCF_028021215.1). Classification (NCBI taxonomy): domain Eukaryota; kingdom Metazoa; phylum Chordata; class Mammalia; order Artiodactyla; family Eschrichtiidae; genus Eschrichtius; species Eschrichtius robustus. The sequence continues at coordinate 46,754,403 of NC_090830.1, forward strand.
CCGCTACCCTTGAACTGAATTACAAAACAGAACAGAGTCACACGGTTAGAAAAGACACTATGGCTGCCTAACGGGAAAGGTGAGGTGGGGTGATGCATAAAACAAGGGTTTCAAATTAGCTCAGATACCGTTCCATAAACCCAATACGTAATAGACAAGACCTACTCCTTGCTCAGGGAACTGGACTCAACACCCCCTATTCACCGCCCAAGAATATATCTGACTAGTAAGAATCTTAAAACCTATGTATTGATATCTCTCTGTAAGTGAGTCAAGTGGGTGTAAAGCTGCATAAACACAGCAGTGAAAAGCAGCTAAACCCCATTATAAAACTCAATTAATTTTAAAAACCCGTGAAACAAAGACAGTGAAAGAGAGAGAAATTCTTACAAAATTCGTTCAGGGGCTGTGATGCCACCTGGATTGACCATGTCTAGACCCGCAGCTGATTGAGACATAAGGGTGGACACTCTTAGGGCTGAGAGGTTTGGTGAGGTTGGATGAGCAAACGCAGACGCTTTAAAGTAATACTGCGTGGTACCCATCCCATGGGTCCCAAATCTCCAGGTTCAAGGGCATCTTCCTTCATCGAAAACATGCATGAGAAACCCAGAAGATGGTCCACCGAGTGATCGGGAAAGGTTTCTAAAACGCACCTCATTTCTCATCTCCTTGTGCTCGGGTTCGCCATTCCAGCCGCTTTACTAGCAATCTCCCTCCTTGGAGAATCAGCACCTTTAACCTCCTGTTCCATACAGGTTGCAATTTGAACTGAGGATGAACGGGAAGACGGGGAACCAATGAGAGACTAGCTCTAGGTGTTGGGACAGGCACAGGTCACTCTAGTTTCCCATCAGGAAGAAGAATTAACCACAGGCTGAGTCTGCCGCCCGGAAGCAGAATAGGGCCTAAAGCAATCCTGCGCTTTTGCGGCCAGCTCCCAAGAGAGCGAGTTGAAAAATGGAGCTCAGGGGCACTGCAATTCACAAACCTGCAGACTTATAAATGATAACTCTCGTCTACAAATATATTGAGGGAAGGCAACAACGAGGATTTGAAAGCAAGGCAGAATTGCAGGAATCAGATTTCAGGAGGCAGATTCGAATCGCCTTTAAAGCACAGGAAAAGCGGCAAAACCTCGACAATGATGCCCTTGGCCAAAAAGGGCGTATGCGTTTTTTCCTGAATATATTCAGGAAAAAACGCATACGCCCTTTTTGGCCAACCAAGCAACCTGGAAAGGCAAATCAGCGCTACAAAGAAGTCTCGCTTCCCATCGGTCAAAAGGGCCATGCTGAATAAAGTGTCAAAACCAGAAATGCAGGACAGGCCACGGAGAAACGGGAGCCTTGCTACGCTGATGGGCGGGATGTAAATTGCCAACAGCCACTCTGGAGAAGTGTACGGTGTGTCCTGAAACATTTACAAAACTCAGCTTAGAGAGCATAGGGCACTTCCACTCATGAGCGTATACATTGGGAAAACTAAAAATCAGCAAGACACAAGCACCCCAAAGTTTAGGGCTGCTCTGTTGACAAGAACCTCCACTTCGTTACACCTTAAATATCCCAGGAAAGAGAAAAATGGATAAAGAAGTTGTGCTCCTTATGTACAATGGAATATCACTCAGCCATGAAATCAACGTCATAAGGCTAGTAGCAGCATGATGAGTGGATTTAGGTACGACGATTCTAAGTCAAATAAGTCACGCAGAAAAAGACACTTATCATAAGATATCACTTATAGAGGGAATGTAAAAACCGCTACCCTTGAACTGAATTACAAAACAGAACAGGGTCACACGGTTAGAAAAGACACTATGGCTGCCTAACGGGAAAGGTGAGGTGGGGTGATGCCTAAAACAAGGGTTTCAAATTAGCTCAGATACCGTTCCATAAACCCAATACGTAATAGACAAGACCTACTCCTTGCTCAGGGAACTGGACTCAACACCCCCTATTCACCGCCCAAGAATATATCTGACTAGTAAGAATCTTAAAACCTATGTATTGATATCTCTCTGTAAGTGAGTCAAGTGGGTGTAAAGCTGCATAAACACAGCAGTGAAAAGCAGCTAAACCCCATTGTAAAACTCAATTAATTTTAAAAACCCGTGAAACAAAGACAGTGAAAGAGAGAGAAATTCTTACAAAATTCGTTCAGGGGCTGTAATGCCACCTGGATTGACCATGTCTAGACCCGCAGCTGATTGAGACATAAGGGTGGACACTCTTAGGGCTGAGAGGTTTGGTGAGGTTGGGTGAGCAAACGCAGACGCTTTAAAGTAATACTGCGTGGTACCCATCCCATGGGTCCCAAATCTCCAGGTTCAAGGGCATCTGCCTACATCGAAAACATGCATGAGAAACCCAGAAGATGGTCCACCGAGTGATCGGGAAAGGTTTCTAAAACGCACCTCATTTCTCATCTCTTGTGCTCGGGTTCGCCATTCCAGCCGCTTTACTAGCAATCTCCCTCCTTGGAGAATCAGCACCTTTAACCTCCTGTTCCATACAGGTGGCAATTTGAACTGAGGATGAACGGGAAGACGGGGAACCATATGAGAGACTAGCTCTAGGTGTTGGGACAGGCACAGGTCACTCTATTTTCCCATCAGGAAGAAGAATTAACCAGAGGCTCAGTCTGCCGCCCGGAAGCAGAATAGTGCCTAAAGCAATCCTGCGCTTTTGCGGCCAGCTCCCAAGAGAGCGAGTTGAAAAATGGAGCTCAGGGGCACTGCAATTCACAAACCTGCAGACTTATAAATGATAACTCTCGTCTACAAATATATTGAGGGAAGGCAACAAAGAGGATTTGAAAGCAAGGCAGAATTGCAGGAAACAGATTTCAGCAGGCAGATTCGAATCGCCTTTAAAGCACAGGAAAAGCGGCAAAACCTCGACAATGATGCCCTTGGCCAAAAAGGGCGTATGCGTTTTTTCCTGAATATATTCAGGAAAAAACGCATACGCCCTTTTTGGCCAACCAAGCAACCTGGAAAGGCAAATCAGCGCTACAAAGAAGTCTCGCTTCCCATCGGTCAAAAGGGCCATGCTGAATAAAGTGTCAAAACCAGAAATGCAGGACAGGCCACGGAGAAACGGGAGCCTTGCTACGCTGATGGGCGGGATGTAAATTGCCAACAGCCACTCTGGAGAAGTGTACGGTGTGTCCTGAAACATTTACAAAACTCAGCTTAGAGAGCATAGGGCACTTCCACTCATGGGCGTATAAATTGGGAAAAATAAAAATCAGCAAGACACAAGCACCCCAAAGTTTAGGGCTGCTCTGTTGACAAGAACCTCCACTTCGTTACACCTTAAATATCCCAGGAAAGAGAAAAATGGATAAAGAAGTTGTGCTCCTTATGTACAATGGAATATCACTCAGCCATGAAATCAACGTCATAAGGCTAGTAGCAGCATGATGAGTGGATTTAGGTACGACGATTCTAAGTCAAATAAGTCACGCAGAAAAAGACACTTATCATAAGATATCACTTATAGAGGGAATGTAAAAACCGCTACCCTTGAACTGAATTACAAAACAGAACAGAGTCACACGGTTAGAAAACACACTATGGCTGCCTAACGGGAAAGGTGAGGTGGGGTGATGCATAAAACAAGGGTTTCAAATTAGCTCAGATACCGTTCCATAAACCCAATACGTAATAGACAAGACCTACTCCTTGCTCAGGGAACTGGACTCAACACCCTCTATTCACCGCCCAAGAATATATCTGACTAGTAAGAATCTTAAAACCTATGTATTGATACCTCTCTGTAAGTGAGTCAAGTGGGTGTAAAGCTGCATAAACACAGCAGTGAAAAGCAGCTAAACCCCATTATAAAACTCAATTAATTTTAAAAACCCGTGAAACAAAGACAGTGAAAGAGAGAGAAATTCTTACAAAATTCGTTCAGGGGCTGTGATGCCACCTGGATTGACCATGTCTAGACCCACAGCTGATTGAGACATAAGGGTGGACACTCTTAGGGCTGAGAGGTTTGGTGAGGTTGGGTGAGCAAACGCAGACGCTTTAAAGTAACACTGCGTGGTACCCATCCCATGGGTCCCAAATCTCCAGGTTCAAGGGCATCTTCCTACATCGAAAACATGCATGAGAAACCCAGAAGATGGTCCACCGAGTGATCGGGAAAGGTTTCTAAAACGCACCTCATTTCTCATCTCCTTGTGCTCGGGTTCGCCATTCCAGCCGCTTTACTAGCAATCTCCCTCCTTGGAGAATCAGCACCTTTAACCTCCTGTTCCATACAGGTGGCAATTTGAACTGAGGATGAACGGGAAGAGGGGGAACCAATGAGAGACTAGCTCTAGGTGTTGGGACAGGCACAGGTCACTCTAGTTTCCCATCAGGAAGAAGACTTAACCACAGGCTCAGTCTGCCGCCCGGAAGCAGAATAGGGCCTAAAGCAATCCTGCGCTTTTGCGGCCAGCTCCCAAGAGAGCGAGTTGAAAAATGGAGCTCAGGGGCACTGCAATTCACAAACCTGCAGACTTATAAATGATAACTCTCGTCTACAAATATATTGAGGGAAGGCAACAAAGAGGATTTGAAAGCAAGTCAGAATTGCAGGAAACAGATTTCAGGAGGCAGATTCGAATCGCCTTTAAAGCACAGGAAAAGCGGCAAAACCTCGACAATGATGCCCTTGGCCAAAAAGGGCGTATGCGTTTTTTCCTGAATATATTCAGGAAAAAACGCATACGCCCTTTTTGGCCAACCAAGCAACCTGGAAAGGCAAATCAGCGCTACAAAGAAGTCTCGCTTCCCATCGGTCAAAAGGGCCATGCTGAATAAAGTGTCAAAACCAGAAATGCAGGACAGGCCACGGAGAAACGGGAGCCTTGCTACGCTGATGGGCGGGATGTAAATTGCCAACAGCCACTCTGGAGAAGTGTACGGTGTGTCCTGAAACATTTACAAAACTCAGCTTAGAGAGCATAGGGCACTTCCACTCATGGGCGTATACATTGGGAAAACTAAAAATCAGCAAGACACAAGCACCCCAAAGTTTAGGGCTGCTCTGTTGACAAGAACCTCCACTTCGTTACACCTTAAATATCCCAGGAAAGAGAAAAATGGATAAAGAAGTTGTGCTCCTTATGTACAATGGAATATCACTCAGCCATGAAATCAACGTCATAAGGCTAGTAGCAGCATGATGAGTGGATTTAGGTACGACGATTCTAAGTCAAATAAGTCACGCAGAAAAAGACACTTATCATAAGATATCACTTATAGAGGGAATGTAAAAACCGCTACCCTTGAACTGAATTACAAAACAGAACAGAGTCACACGGTTAGAAAAGACACTATGGCTGCCTAACGGGAAAGGTGAGGTGGGGTGATGCCTAAAACAAGGGTTTCAAATTAGCTCAGATACCGTTCCATAAACCCAATACGTAATAGACAAGACCTACTCCTTGCTCAGGGAACTGGACTCAACACCCCCTATTCACCGCCCAAGAATATATCTGACTAGTAAGAATCTTAAAACCTATGTATTGATATCTCTCTGTAAGTGAGTCAAGTGGGTGTAAAGCTGCATAAACACAGCAGTGAAAAGCAGCTAAACCCCATTATAAAACTCAAATAATTTTAAAAACCCGTGAAACAAAGACAGTGAAAGAGAGAGAAATTCTTACAAAATTCGTTCAGGGGCTGTGATGCCACCTGGATTGACCATGTCTAGACCCGCAGCTGATTGAGACATAAGGGTGGACACTCTTAGGGCTGAGAGGTTTGGTGAGGTTGGGTGAGCAAACGCAGACGCTTTAAAGTAATACTGCGTGGTACCCATCCCATGGGTCCCAAATCTCCAGGTTCAAGGGCATCTGCCTACATCGAAAACATGCATGAGAAACCCAGAAGATGGTCCACCGAGTGATCGGGAAAGGTTTCTAAAACGCACCTCATTTCTCATCTCCTTGTGCTCGGGTTCGCCATTCCAGCCGCTTTACTAGCAATCTCCCTCCTTGGAGAATCAGCACCTTTAACCTCCTGTTCCATACAGGTGGCAATTTGAACTGAGGATGAACGGGAAGACGGGGAACCAATGACAGACTAGCTCTAGGTGTTGGGACAGGCACAGGTCACTCTAGTTTCCCATCAGGAAGAAGAATTAACCAGAGGCTCAGTCTGCCGCCCGGAAGCAGAATAGGGCCTAAAGCAATCCTGCGCTTTTGCGGCCAGCTCCCAAGAGAGCGAGTTGAAAAATGGAGCTCAGGGGCACTGCAATTCACAAACCTGCAGACTTATAAATGATAACTCTCGTCTACAAATATATTGAGGGAAGGCAACAAAGAGGATTTGAAAGCAAGGCAGAATTGCAGGAAACAGATTTCAGCAGGCAGATTCGAATCGCCTTTAAAGCACAGGAAAAGCGGCAAAACCTCGACAATGATGCCCTTGGCCAAAAAGGGCGTATGCGTTTTTTCCTGAATATATTCAGGAAAAAACGCATACGCCCTTTTTGGCCAACCAAGCAACCTGGAAAGGCAAATCAGCGCTACAAAGAAGTCTCGCTTCCCATCGGTCAAAAGGGCCATGCTGAATAAAGTGTCAAAACCAGAAATGCAGGACAGGCCACGGAGAAACGGGAGCCTTGCTACGCTGATGGGCGGGATGTAAATTGCCAACAGCCACTCTAGAGAAGTGTACGGTGTGTCCTGAAACATTTACAAAACTCAGCTTAGAGAGCATAGGGCACTTCCACTCATGGGCGTATAAATTGGGAAAACTAAAAATCAGCAAGACACAAGCACCCCAAAGTTTAGGGCTGCTCTGTTGACAAGAACCTCCACTTCGTTACACCTTAAATATCCCAGGAAAGAGAAAAATGGATAAAGAAGTTGTGCTCCTTATGTACAATGGAATATCACTCAGCCATGAAATCAACGTCATAAGGCTAGTAGCAGCATGATGAGTGGATTTAGGTACGACGATTCTAAGTCAAATAAGTCACGCAGAAAAAGACACTTATCATAAGATATCACTTATAGAGGGAATGTAAAAACCGCTACCCTTGAACTGAATTACAAAACAGAACAGAGTCACACGGTTAGAAAACACACTATGGCTGCCTAACGGGAAAGGTGAGGTGGGGTGATGCATAAAACAAGGGTTTCAAATTAGCTCAGATACCGTTCCATAAACCCAATACGTAATAGACAAGACCTACTCCTTGCTCAGGGAACTGGACTCAACACCCTCTATTCACCGCCCAAGAATATATGTGACTAGTAAGAATCTTAAAACCTATGTATTGATACCTCTCTGTAAGTGAGTCAAGTGGGTGTAAAGCTGCATAAACACAGCAGTGAAAAGCAGCTAAACCCCATTATAAAACTCAATTAATTTTAAAAACCCGTGAAACAAAGACAGTGAAAGAGAGAGAAATTCTTACAAAATTCGTTCAGGGGCTGTGATGCCACCTGGATTGACCATGTCTAGACCCACAGCTGATTGAGACATAAGGGTGGACACTCTGAGGGCTGAGAGGTTTGGTGAGGTTGGGTGAGCAAACGCAGACGCTTTAAAGTAACACTGCGTGGTACCCATCCCATGGGTCCCAAATCTCCAGGTTCAAGGGCATCTTCCTACATCGAAAACATGCATGAGAAACCCAGAAGATGGTCCACCGAGTGATCGGGAAAGGTTTCTAAAACGCACCTCATTTCTCATCTCCTTGTGCTCGGGTTCGCCATTCCAGCCGCTTTACTAGCAATCTCCCTCCTTGGAGAATCAGCACCTTTAACCTCCTGTTCCATACAGGTGGCAATTTGAACTGAGGATGAACGGGAAGAGGGGGAACCAATGAGAGACTAGCTCTAGGTGTTGGGACAGGCACAGGTCACTCTAGTTTCCCATCAGGAAGAAGACTTAACCACAGGCTCAGTCTGCCGCCCGGAAGCAGAATAGGGCCTAAAGCAATCCTGCGCTTTTGCGGCCAGCTCCCAAGAGAGCGAGTTGAAAAATGGAGCTCAGGGGCACTGCAATTCACAAACCTGCAGACTTATAAATGATAACTCTCGTCTACAAATATATTGAGGGAAGGCAACAAAGAGGATTTGAAAGCAAGTCAGAATTGCAGGAAACAGATTTCAGGAGGCAGATTCGAATCGCCTTTAAAGCACAGGAAAAGCGGCAAAACCTCGACAATGATGCCCTTGGCCAAAAAGGGCGTATGCGTTTTTTCCTGAATATATTCAGGAAAAAACGCATACGCCCTTTTTGGCCAACCAAGCAACCTGGAAAGGCAAATCAGCGCTACAAAGAAGTCTCGCTTCCCATCGGTCAAAAGGGCCATGCTGAATAAAGTGTCAAAACCAGAAATGCAGGACAGGCCACGGAGAAACGGGAGCCTTGCTACGCTGATGGGCGGGATGTAAATTGCCAACAGCCACTCTGGAGAAGTGTACGGTGTGTCCTGAAACATTTACAAAACTCAGCTTAGAGAGCATAGGGCACTTCCACTCATGGGCGTATAAATTGGGAAAACTAAAAATCAGCAAGACACAAGCACCCCAAAGTTTAGGGCTGCTCTGTTGACAACAACCTCCACTTCGTTACACCTTAAATATCCCAGGAAAGAGAAAAATGGATAAAGAAGTTGTGGTCCTTATGTACAATGGAATATCACTCAGCCATGAAATCAACGTCATAAGGCTAGTAGCAGCATGATGAGTGGATTTAGGTACGACGATTCTAAGTCAAATAAGTCACGCAGAAAAAGACACTTATCATAAGATATCACTTATAGAGGGAATGTAAAAACCGCTACCCTTGAACTGAATTACAAAACAGAACAGAGTCACACGGTTAGAAAAGACACTATGGCTGCCTAACGGGAAAGGTGAGGTGGGGTGATGCATAAAACAAGGGTTTCAAATTAGCTCAGATACCGTTCCATAAACCCAATACGTAATAGACAAGACCTACTCCTTGCTCAGGGAACTGGACTGAACACCCCCTATTCACCGCCCAAGAATATATCTGACTAGTAAGAATCTTAAAACCTATGTATTGATATCTCTCTGTAAGTGAGTCAAGTGGGTGTAAAGCTGCATAAACACAGCAGTGAAAAGCAGCTAAACCCCATTATAAAACTCAATTAATTTTAAAAACCCGTGAAACAAAGACAGTGAAAGAGAGAGAAATTCTTACAAAATTCGTTCAGGGGCTGTGATGCCACCTGGATTGACCATGTCTAGACCCGCAGCTGATTGAGACATAAGGGTGGACACTCTTAGGGCTGAGAGGTTTGGTGAGGTTGGGTGAGCAAACGCAGACGCTTTAAAGTAATACTGCGTGGTACCCATCCCATGGGTCCCAAATCTCCAGGTTCAAGGGCATCTGCCTACATCGAAAACATGCATGAGAAACCCAGAAGATGGTCCACCGAGTGATCGGGAAAGGTTTCTAAAACGCACCTCATTTCTCATCTCCTTGTGCTCGGGTTCGCCATTCCAGCCGCTTTACTAGCAATCTCCCTCCTTGGAGAATCAGCACCTTTAACCTCCTGTTCCATACAGGTGGCAATTTGAACTGAGGATGAACGGGAAGACGGGGAACCAATGAGAGACTAGCTCTAGGTGTTGGGACAGGCACAGGTCACTCTAGTTTCCCATCAGGAAGAAGAATTAACCACAGGCTGAGTCTGCCGCCCGGAAGCAGAATAGGGCCTAAAGCAATCCTGCGCTTTTGCGGCCAGCTCCCAAGAGAGCGAGTTGAAAAATGGAGCTCAGGGGCACTGCAATTCACAAACCTGCAGACTTATAAATGATAACTCTCGTCTACAAATATATTGAGGGAAGGCAACAAAGAGGATTTGAAAGCAAGGCAGAATTGCAGGAAACAGATTTCAGGAGGCAGATTCGAATCGCCTTTAAAGCACAGGAAAAGCGGCAAAACCTCGACAATGATGCCCTTGGCCAAAAAGGGCGGATGCGTTTTTTCCTGAATATATTCAGGAAAAAACGCATCCGCCCTTTTTGGCCAACCAAGCAACCTGGAAAGGCAAATCAGCGCTACAAAGAAGTCTCGCTTCCCATCGGTCAAAAGGGCCATGCTGAATAAAGTGTCAAAACCAGAAATGCAGGACAGGCCACGGAGAAACGGGAGCCTTGCTACGCTGTTGGGCGGGATGTAAATTGCCAACAGCCACTCTGGAGAAGTGTACGGTGTGTCCTGAAACATTTACAAAACTCAGCTTAGAGAGCATAGGGCACTTCCACTCATGGGCGTATACATTGGGAAAACTAAAAATCAGCAAGACACAAGCACCCCAAAGTTTAGGGCTGCTCTGTTGACAAGAACCTCCACTTCGTTACACCTTAAATATCCCAGGAAAGAGAAAAATGGATAAAGAAGTTGTGCTCCTTATGTACAATGGAATATCACTCAGCCATGAAATCAACGTCATAAGGCTAGTAGCAGCATGATGAGTGGATTTAGGTACGACGATTCTAAGTCAAATAAGTCACGCAGAAAAAGACACTTATCATAAGATATCACTTATAGAGGGAATGTAAAAACCGCTACCCTTGAACTGAATTACAAAACAGAACAGGGTCACACGGTTAGAAAAGACACTATGGCTGCCTAACGGGAAAGGTGAGGTGGGGTGATGCATAAAACAAGGGTTTCAAATTAGCTCAGATACCGTTCCATAAACCCAATACGTAATAGACAAGACCTACTCCTTGCTCAGGGAACTGGACTCAACACCCCCTATTCACCGCCCAAGAATATATCTGACTAGTAAGAATCTTAAAACCTATGTATTGATATCTCTCTGTAAGTGAGTCAAGTGGGTGTAAAGCTGCATAAACACAGCAGTGAAAAGCAGCTAAACCCCATTATAAAACTCAAATAATTTTAAAAACCCGTGAAACAAAGACAGTGAAAGAGAGAGAAATTCTTACAAAATTCGTTCAGGGGCTGTGATGCCACCTGGATTGACCATGTCTAGACCCGCAGCTGATTGAGACATAAGGGTGGACACTCTTAGGGCTGAGAGGTTTGGTGAGGTTGGGTGATCAAACGCAGACGCTTTAAAGTAATACTGCGTGGTACCCATCCCATGGGTCCCAAATCTCCAGGTTCAAGGGCATCTGCCTACATCGAAAACATGCATGAGAAACCCAGAAGATGGTCCACCGAGTGATCGGGAAAGGTTTCTAAAACGCACCTCATTTCTCATCTCCTTGTGCTCGGGTTCGCCATTCCAGCCGCTTTACTAGCAATCTCCCTCCTTGGAGAATCAGCACCTTTAACCTCCTGTTCCATACAGGTGGCAATTTGAACTGAGGATGAACGGGAAGACGGGGAACCAATGAGAGACTAGCTCTAGGTGTTGGGACAGGCACAGGTCACTCTAGTTTCCCATCAGGAAGAAGAATTAACCAGAGGCTCAGTCTGCCGCCCGGAAGCAGAATAGGGCCTAAAGCAATCCTGCGCTTTTGCGGCCAGCTCCCAAGAGAGCGAGTTGAAAAATGGAGCTCAGGGGCACTGCAATTCACAAACCTGCAGACTTATAAATGATAACTCTCGTCTACAAATATATTGAGGGAAGGCAACAAAGAGGATTTGAAAGCAAGGCAGAATTGCAGGAAACAGATTTCAGCAGGCAGATTCGAATCGCCTTTAAAGCACAGGAAAAGCGGCAAAACCTCGACAATGATGCCCTTGGCCAAAAAGGGCGTATGCGTTTTTTCCTGAATATATTCAGGAAAAAACGCATCCGCCCTTTTTGGCCAACCAAGCAACCTGGAAAGGCAAATCAGCGCTACAAAGAAGTCTCGCTTCCCATCGGTCAAAAGGGCCATGCTGAATAAAGTGTCAAAACCAGAAATGCAGGACAGGCCACGGAGAAACGGGAGCCTTGCTACGCTGATGGGCGGGATGTAAATTGCCAACAGCCACTCTGGAGAAGAGTACGGTGTGTCCTGAAACATTTACAAAACTCAGCTTAGAGAGCATAGGGCACTTCCACTCATGGGCGTATACATTGGGAAAACTAAAAATCAGCAAGACACAAGCACCCCAAAGTTTAGGGCTGCTCTGTTGACAAGAACCTCCACTTCGTTACACCTTAAATATCCCAGGAAAGAGAAAAATGGATAAAGAAGTTGTGCTCCTTATGTACAATGGAATATCACTCAGCCATGAAATCAACCTCATAAGGCTAGTAGCAGCATGATGAGTGGATTTAGGTACGACGATTCTAAGTCAAATAAGTCACACAGAAAAAGACACTTATCATAAGATATCACTTATAGAGGGAATGTAAAAACCGCTACCCTTGAACTGAATTACAAAACAGAACAGAGTCACACGGTTAGAAAAGACACTATGGCTGCCTAACGGGAAAGGTGAGGTGGGGTGATGCATAAAACAAGGGTTTCAAATTAGCTCAGATACCGTTCCATAAACCCAATACGTAATAGACAAGACCTACTCCTTGCTCAGGGAACTGGACTCAACACCCCCTATTCACCGCCCAAGAATATATCTGACTAGTAAGAATCTTAAAACCTATGTATTGATATCTCTCTGTAAGTGAGTCAAGTGGGTGTAAAGCTGCATAAACACAGCAGTGAAAAGCAGCTAAACCCCATTATAAAACTCAAATAATTTTAAAAACCCGTGAAACAAAGACAGTGAAAGAGAGAGAAATTCTTACAAAATTCGTTCAGGGGCTGTGATGCCACCTGGATTGACCATGTCTAGACCCGCAGCTGATTGAGACATAAGGGTGGACACTCTTAGGGCTGAGAGGTTTGGTGAGGTTGGGTGAGCAAACGCAGACGCTTTAAAGTAATACTGCGTGGTACCCATCCCATGGGTCCCAAATCTCCAGGTTCAAGGGCATCTGCCTACATCGAAAACATGCATGAGAAACCCAGAAGATGGTCCACCGAGTGATCGGGAAAGGTTTCTAAAACGCACCTCATTTCTCATCTCCTTGTGCTCGGGTTCGCCATTCCAGCCGCTTTACTAGCAATCTCCCTCCTTGGAGAATCAGCACCTTTAACCTCCTGTTCCATACAGGTGGCAATTTGAACTGAGGATGAACGGGAAGACGGGGAACCAATGACAGACTAGCTCTAGGTGTTGGGACAGGCACAGGTCACTCTAGTTTCCCATCAGGAAGAAGAATTAACCAGAGGCTCAGTCTGCCGCCCGGAAGCAGAATAGGGCCTAAAGCAATCCTGCGCTTTTGCGGCCAGCTCCCAAGAGAGCGAGTTGAAAAATGGAGCTCAGGGGCACTGCAATTCACAAACCTGCAGACTTATAAATGATAACTCTCGTCTACAAATATATTGAGGGAAGGCAACAAAGAGGATTTGAAAGCAAGGCAGAATTGCAGGAAACAGATTTCAGCAGGCAGATTCGAATCGCCTTTAAAGCACAGGAAAAGCGGCAAAACCTCGACAATGATGCCCTTGGCCAAAAAGGGCGTATGCGTTTTTTCCTGAATATATTCAGGAAAAAACGCATACGCCCTTTTTGGCCAACCAAGCAACCTGGAAAGGCAAATCAGCGCTACAAAGAAGTCTCGCTTCCCATCGGTCAAAAGGGCCATGCTGAATAAAGTGTCAAAACCAGAAATGCAGGACAGGCCACGGAGAAACGGGAGCCTTGCTACGCTGATGGGCGGGATGTAAATTGCCAACAGCCACTCTAGAGAAGTGTACGGTGTGTCCTGAAACATTTACAAAACTCAGCTTAGAGAGCATAGGGCACTTCCACTCATGGGCGTATAAATTGGGAAAACTAAAAATCAGCAAGACACAAGCACCCCAAAGTTTAGGGCTGCTCTGTTGACAAGAACCTCCACTTCGTTACACCTTAAATATCCCAGGAAAGAGAAAAATGGATAAAGAAGTTGTGCTCCTTATGTACAATGGAATATCACTCAGCCATGAAATCAACGTCATAAGGCTAGTAGCAGCATGATGAGTGGATTTAGGTACGACGATTCTAAGTCAAATAAGTCACGCAGAAAAAGACACTTATCATAAGATATCACTTATAGAGGGAATGTAAAAACCGCTACCCTTGAACTGAATTACAAAACAGAACAGAGTCACACGGTTAGAAAACACACTATGGCTGCCTAACGGGAAAGGTGAGGTGGGGTGATGCATAAAACAAGGGTTTCAAATTAGCTCAGATACCGTTCCATAAACCCAATACGTAATAGACAAGACCTACTCCTTGCTCAGGGAACTGGACTCAACACCCTCTATTCACCGCCCAAGAATATATGTGACTAGTAAGAATCTTAAAACCTATGTATTGATACCTCTCTGTAAGTGAGTCAAGTGGGTGTAAAGCTGCATAAACACAGCAGTGAAAAGCAGCTAAACCCCATTATAAAACTCAATTAATTTTAAAAACCCGTGAAACAAAGACAGTGAAAGAGAGAGAAATTCTTACAAAATTCGTTCAGGGGCTGTGATGCCACCTGGATTGACCATGTCTAGACCCACAGCTGATTGAGACATAAGGGTGGACACTCTTAGGGCTGAGAGGTTTGGTGAGGTTGGGTGAGCAAACGCAGACGCTTTAAAGTAACACTGCGTGGTACCCATCCCATGGGTCCCAAATCTCCAGGTTCAAGGGCATCTTCCTACATCGAAAACATGCATGAGAAACCCAGAAGATGGTCCACCGAGTGATCGGGAAAGGTTTCTAAAACGCACCTCATTTCTCATCTCCTTGTGCTCGGGTTCGCCATTCCAGCCGCTTTACTAGCAATCTCCCTCCTTGGAGAATCAGCACCTTTAACCTCCTGTTCCATACAGGTGGCAATTTGAACTGAGGATGAACGGGAAGAGGGGGAACCAATGAGAGACTAGCTCTAGGTGTTGGGACAGGCACAGGTCACTCTAGTTTCCCATCAGGAAGAAGACTTAACCACAGGCTCAGTCTGCCGCCCGGAAGCAGAATAGGGCCTAAAGCAATCCTGCGCTTTTGCGGCCAGCTCCCAAGAGAGCGAGTTGAAAAATGGAGCTCAGGGGCACTGCAATTCACAAACCTGCAGACTTATAAATGATAACTCTCGTCTACAAATATATTGAGGGAAGGCAACAAAGAGGATTTGAAAGCAAGTCAGAATTGCAGGAAACAGATTTCAGGAGGCAGATTCGAATCGCCTTTAAAGCACAGGAAAAGCGGCAAAACCTCGACAATGATGCCCTTGGCCAAAAAGGGCGTATGCGTTTTTTCCTGAATATATTCAGGAAAAAACGCATACGCCCTTTTTGGCCAACCAAGCAACCTGGAAAGGCAAATCAGCGCTACAAAGAAGTCTCGCTTCCCATCGGTCAAAAGGGCCATGCTGAATAAATGGTCAAAACCAGAAATGCAGGACAGGCCACGGAGAAACGGGAGCCTTGCTACGCTGATGGGCGGGATGTAAATTGCCAACAGCCACTCTGGAGAAGTGTACGGTGTGTCCTGAAACATTTACAAAACTCAGCTTAGAGAGCATAGGGCACTTCCACTCATGGGCGTATACATTGGGAAAACTAAAAATCAGCAAGACACAAGCACCCCAAAGTTTAGGGCTGCTCTGTTGACAAGAACCTCCACTTCGTTACACCTTAAATATCCCAGGAAAGAGAAAAATGGATAAAGAAGTTGTGCTCCTTATGTACAATGGAATATCACTCAGCCATGAAATCAACGTCATAAGGCTAGTAGCAGCATGATGAGTGGATTTAGGTACGACGATTCTAAGTCAAATAAGTCACGCAGAAAAAGACACTTATCATAAGATATCACTTATAGAGGGAATGTAAAAACCGCTACCCTTGAACTGAATTACAAAACAGAACAGAGTCACACGGTTAGAAAAGACACTATGGCTGCCTAACGGGAAAGGTGAGGTGGGGTGATGCCTAAAACAAGGGTTTCAAATTAGCTCAGATACCGTTCCATAAACCCAATACGTAATAGACAAGACCTACTCCTTGCTCAGGGAACTGGACTCAACACCCCCTATTCACCGCCCAAGAATATATCTGACTAGTAAGAATCTTAAAACCTATGTATTGATATCTCTCTGTAAGTGAGTCAAGTGGGTGTAAAGCTGCATAAACACAGCAGTGAAAAGCAGCTAAACCCCATTATAAAACTCAATTAATTTTAAAAACCCGTGAAACAAAGACAGTGAAAGAGAGAGAAATTCTTACAAAATTCGTTCAGGGGCTGTGATGCCACCTGGATTGACCATGTCTAGACCCGCAGCTGATTGAGACATAAGGGTGGACACTCTTAGGGCTGAGAGGTTTGGTGAGGTTGGGTGAGCAAACGCAGACGCTTTAAAGTAATACTGCGTGGTACCCATCCCATGGGTCCCAAATCTCCAGGTTCAAGGGCATCTGCCTACATCGAAAACATGCATGAGAAACCCAGAAGATGGTCCACCGAGTGATCGGGAAAGGTTTCTAAAACGCACCTCATTTCTCATCTCCTTGTGCTCGGGTTCGCCATTCCAGCCGCTTTACTAGCAATCTCCCTCCTTGGAGAATCAGCACCTTTAACCTCCTGTTCCATACAGGTGGCAATTTGAACTGAGGATGAACGGGAAGACGGGGAACCATATGAGAGACTAGCTCTAGGTGTTGGGACAGGCACAGGTCACTCTATTTTCCCATCAGGAAGAAGAATTAACCAGAGGCTCAGTCTGCCGCCCGGAAGCAGAATAGTGCCTAAAGCAATCCTGCGCTTTTGCGGCCAGCTCCCAAGAGAGCGAGTTGAAAAATGGAGCTCAGGGGCACTGCAATTCACAAACCTGCAGACTTATAAATGATAACTCTCGTCTACAAATATATTGAGGGAAGGCAACAAAGAGGATTTGAAAGCAAGGCAGAATTGCAGGAAACAGATTTCAGCAGGCAGATTCGAATCGCCTTTAAAGCACAGGAAAAGCGGCAAAACCTCGACAATGATGCCCTTGGCCAAAAAGGGCGTATGCGTTTTTTCCTGAATATATTCAGGAAAAAACGCATACGCCCTTTTTGGCCAACCAAGCAACCTGGAAAGGCAAATCAGCGCTACAAAGAAGTCTCGCTTCCCATCGGTCAAAAGGGCCATGCTGAATAAAGTGTCAAAACCAGAAATGCAGGACAGGCCACGGAGAAACGGGAGCCTTGCTACGCTGATGGGCGGGATGTAAATTGCCAACAGCCACTCTAGAGAAGTGTACGGTGTGTCCTGAAACATTTACAAAACTCAGCTTAGAGAGCATAGGGCACTTCCACTCATGGGCGTATAAATTGGGAAAACTAAAAATCAGCAAGACACAAGCACCCCAAAGTTTAGGGCTGCTCTGTTGACAAGAACCTCCACTTCGTTACACCTTAAATATCCCAGGAAAGAGAAAAATGGATAAAGAAGTTGTGCTCCTTATGTACAATGGAATATCACTCAGCCATGAAATCAACGTCATAAGGCTAGTAGCAGCATGATGAGTGGATTTAGGTACGACGATTCTAAGTCAAATAAGTCACGCAGAAAAAGACACTTATCATAAGATATCACTTATAGAGGGAATGTAAAAACCGCTACCCTTGAACTGAATTACAAAACAGAACAGAGTCACACGGTTAGAAAACACACTATGGCTGCCTAACGGGAAAGGTGAGGTGGGGTGATGCATAAAACAAGGGTTTCAAATTAGCTCAGATACCGTTCCATAAACCCAATACGTAATAGACAAGACCTACTCCTTGCTCAGGGAACTGGACTCAACACCCTCTATTCACCGCCCAAGAATATATCTGACTAGTAAGAATCTTAAAACCTATGTATTGATACCTCTCTGTAAGTGAGTCAAGTGGGTGTAAAGCTGCATAAACACAGCAGTGAAAAGCAGCTAAACCCCATTATAAAACTCAATTAATTTTAAAAACCCGTGAAACAAAGACAGTGAAAGAGAGAGAAATTCTTACAAAATTCGTTCAGGGGCTGTGATGCCACCTGGATTGACCATGTCTAGACCCGCAGCTGATTGAGACATAAGGGTGGACACTCTTAGGGCTGAGAGGTTTGGTGAGGTTGGGTGAGCAAACGCAGACGCTTTAAAGTAACACTGCGTGGTACCCATCCCATGGGTCCCAAATCTCCAGGTTCAAGGGCATCTTCCTACATCGAAAACATGCATGAGAAACCCAGAAGATGGTCCACCGAGTGATCGGGAAAGGTTTCTAAAACGCACCTCATTTCTCATCTCCTTGTGCTCGGGTTCGCCATTCCAGCCGCTTTACTAGCAATCTCCCTCCTTGGAGAATCAGCACCTTTAACCTCCTGTTCCATACAGGTGGCAATTTGAACTGAGGATGAACGGGAAGACGGGGAACCAATGAGAGACTAGCTCTAGGTGTTGGGACAGGCACAGGTCACTCTATTTTCCCATCAGGAAGAAGAATTAACCAGAGGCTCAGTCTGCCGCCCGGAAGCAGAATAGTGCCTAAAGCAATCCTGCGCTTTTGCGGCCAGCTCCCAAGAGAGCGAGTTGAAAAATGGAGCTCAGGTGCACTGCAATTCACAAACCTGCAGACTTATAAATGATAACTCTCGTCTACAAATATATTGAGGGAAGGCAACAAAGAGGATTTGAAAGCAAGGCAGAATTGCAGGAAACAGATTTCAGCAGGCAGATTCGAATCGCCTTTAAAGCACAGGAAAAGCGGCAAAATCTCGACAATGATGCCCTTGGCCAAAAAGGGCGTATGCGTTTTTTCCTGAATATATTCAGGAAAAAACGCATACGCCCTTTTTGGCCAACCAAGCAACCTGGAAAGGCAAATCAGCGCTACAAAGAAGTCTCGCTTCCCATCGGTCAAAAGGGCCATGCTGAATAAAGTGTCAAAACCAGAAATGCAGGAAAGGCCACGGAGAAACGGGAGCCTTGCTACGCTGATGGGCGGGATGTAAATTGCCAACAGCCACTCTGGAGAAGTGTACGGTGTGTCCTGAAACATTTACAAAACTCAGCTTAGAGAGCATAGGGCACTTCCACTCATGGGCGTATAAATTGGGAAAACTAAAAATCAGCAAGACACAAGCACCCCAAAGTTTAGGGCTGCTCTGTTGACAAGAACCTCCACTTCGTTACACCTTAAATATCCCAGGAAAGAGAAAAATGGATAAAGAAGTTGTGCTCCTTATGTACAATGGAATATCACTCAGCCATGAAATCAACGTCATAAGGCTAGTAGCAGCATGATGAGTGGATTTAGGTACGACGATTCTAAGTCAAATAAGTCACGCAGAAAAAGACACTTATCATAAGATATCACTTATAGAGGGAATGTAAAAACCGCTACCCTTGAACTGAATTACAAAACAGAACAGAGTCACACGGTTAGAAAAGACACTATGGCTGCCTAACGGGAAAGGTGAGGTGGGGTGATGCATAAAACAAGGGTTTCAAATTAGCTCAGATACCGTTCCATAAACCCAATACGTAATAGACAAGACCTACTCCTTGCTCAGGGAACTGGACTCAACACCCCCTATTCACCGCCCAAGAATATATCTGACTAGTAAGAATCTTAAAACCTATGTATTGATATCTCTCTGTAAGTGAGTCAAGTGGGTGTAAAGCTGCATAAACACAGCAGTGAAAAGCAGCTAAACCCCATTATAAAACTCAAATAATTTTAAAAACCCGTGAAACAAAGACAGTGAAAGAGAGAGAAATTCTTACAAAATTCGTTCAGGGGCTGTGATGCCACCTGGATTGACCATGTCTAGACCCGCAGCTGATTGAGACATAAGGGTGGACACTCTTAGGGCTGAGAGGTTTGGTGAGGTTGGGTGAGCAAACGCAGACGCTTTAAAGTAATACTGCGTGGTACCCATCCCATGGGTCCCAAATCTCCAGGTTCAAGGGCATCTGCCTACATCGAAAACATGCATGAGAAACCCAGAAGATGGTCCACCGAGTGATCGGGAAAGGTTTCTAAAACGCACCTCATTTCTCATCTCCTTGTGCTCGGGTTCGCCATTCCAGCCGCTTTACTAGCAATCTCCCTCCTTGGAGAATCAGCACCTTTAACCTCCTGTTCCATACAGGTTGCAATTTGAACTGAGGATGAACGGGAAGACGGGGAACCAATGACAGACTAGCTCTAGGTGTTGGGACAGGCACAGGTCACTCTAGTTTCCCATCAGGAAGAAGAATTAACCAGAGGCTCAGTCTGCCGCCCGGAAGCAGAATAGGGCCTAAAGCAATCCTGCGCTTTTGCGGCCAGCTCCCAAGAGAGCGAGTTGAAAAATGGAGCTCAGGGGCACTGCAATTCACAAACCTGCAGACTTATAAATGATAACTCTCGTCTACAAATATATTGAGGGAAGGCAACAAAGAGGATTTGAAAGCAAGGCAGAATTGCAGGAAACAGATTTCAGCAGGCAGATTCGAATCGCCTTTAAAGCACAGGAAAAGCGGCAAAACCTCGACAATGATGCCCTTGGCCAAAAAGGGCGTATGCGTTTTTTCCTGAATATATTCAGGAAAAAACGCATACGCCCTTTTTGGCCAACCAAGCAACCTGGAAAGGCAAATCAGCGCTACAAAGAAGTCTCGCTTCCCATCGGTCAAAAGGGCCATGCTGAATAAAGTGTCAAAACCAGAAATGCAGGACAGGCCACGGAGAAACGGGAGCCTTGCTACGCTGATGGGCGGGATGTAAATTGCCAACAGCCACTCTGGAGAAGAGTACGGTGTGTCCTGAAACATTTACAAAACTCAGCTTAGAGAGCATAGGGCACTTCCACTCATGGGCGTATACATTGGGAAAACTAAAAATCAGCAAGACACAAGCACCCCAAAGTTTAGGGCTGCTCTGTTGACAAGAACCTCCACTTCGTTACACCTTAAATATCCCAGGAAAGAGAAAAATGGATAAAGAAGTTGTGCTCCTTATGTACAATGGAATATCACTCAGCCATGAAATCAACCTCATAAGGCTAGTAGCAGCATGATGAGTGGATTTAGGTACGACGATTCTAAGTCAAATAAGTCACACAGAAAAAGACACTTATCATAAGATATCACTTATAGAGGGAATGTAAAAACCGCTACCCTTGAACTGAATTACAAAACAGAACAGAGTCACACGGTTAGAAAAGACACTATGGCTGCCTAACGGGAAAGGTGAGGTGGGGTGATGCATAAAACAAGGGTTTCAAATTAGCTCAGATACCGTTCCATAAACCCAATACGTAATAGACAAGACCTACTCCTTGCTCAGGGAACTGGACTCAACACCCCCTATTCACCGCCCAAGAATATATCTGACTAGTAAGAATCTTAAAACCTATGTATTGATATCTCTCTGTAAGTGAGTCAAGTGGGTGTAAAGCTGCATAAACACAGCAGTGAAAAGCAGCTAAACCCCATTGTAAAACTCAATTAATTTTAAAAACCCGTGAAACAAAGACAGTGAAAGAGAGAGAAATTCTTACAAAATTCGTTCAGGGGCTGTAATGCCACCTGGATTGACCATGTCTAGACCCGCAGCTGATTGAGACATAAGGGTGGACACTCTTAGGGCTGAGAGGTTTGGTGAGGTTGGGTGAGCAAACGCAGACGCTTTAAAGTAATACTGCGTGGTACCCATCCCATGGGTCCCAAATCTCCAGGTTCAAGGGCATCTGCCTACATCGAAAACATGCATGAGAAACCCAGAAGATGGTCCACCGAGTGATCGGGAAAGGTTTCTAAAACGCACCTCATTTCTCATCTCTTGTGCTCGGGTTCGCCATTCCAGCCGCTTTACTAGCAATCTCCCTCCTTGGAGAATCAGCACCTTTAACCTCCTGTTCCATACAGGTGGCAATTTGAACTGAGGATGAACGGGAAGACGGGGAACCATATGAGAGACTAGCTCTAGGTGTTGGGACAGGCACAGGTCACTCTATTTTCCCATCAGGAAGAAGAATTAACCAGAGGCTCAGTCTGCCGCCCGGAAGCAGAATAGTGCCTAAAGCAATCCTGCGCTTTTGCGGCCAGCTCCCAAGAGAGCGAGTTGAAAAATGGAGCTCAGGGGCACTGCAATTCACAAACCTGCAGACTTATAAATGATAACTCTCGTCTACAAATATATTGAGGGAAGGCAACAAAGAGGATTTGAAAGCAAGGCAGAATTGCAGGAAACAGATTTCAGCAGGCAGATTCGAATCGCCTTTAAAGCACAGGAAAAGCGGCAAAACCTCGACAATGATGCCCTTGGCCAAAAAGGGCGTATGCGTTTTTTCCTGAATATATTCAGGAAAAAACGCATACGCCCTTTTTGGCCAACCAAGCAACCTGGAAAGGCAAATCAGCGCTACAAAGAAGTCTCGCTTCCCATCGGTCAAAAGGGCCATGCTGAATAAAGTGTCAAAACCAGAAATGCAGGACAGGCCACGGAGAAACGGGAGCCTTGCTACGCTGATGGGCGGGATGTAAATTGCCAACAGCCACTCTGGAGAAGTGTACGGTGTGTCCTGAAACATTTACAAAACTCAGCTTAGAGAGCATAGGGCACTTCCACTCATGGGCGTATAAATTGGGAAAAATAAAAATCAGCAAGACACAAGCACCCCAAAGTTTAGGGCTGCTCTGTTGACAAGAACCTCCACTTCGTTACACCTTAAATATCCCAGGAAAGAGAAAAATGGATAAAGAAGTTGTGCTCCTTATGTACAATGGAATATCACTCAGCCATGAAATCAACGTCATAAGGCTAGTAGCAGCATGATGAGTGGATTTAGGTACGACGATTCTAAGTCAAATAAGTCACGCAGAAAAAGACACTTATCATAAGATATCACTTATAGAGGGAATGTAAAAACCGCTACCCTTGAACTGAATTACAAAACAGAACAGAGTCACACGGTTAGAAAACACACTATGGCTGCCTAACGGGAAAGGTGAGGTGGGGTGATGCATAAAACAAGGGTTTCAAATTAGCTCAGATACCGTTCCATAAACCCAATACGTAATAGACAAGACCTACTCCTTGCTCAGGGAACTGGACTCAACACCCTCTATTCACCGCCCAAGAATATATCTGACTAGTAAGAATCTTAAAACCTATGTATTGATACCTCTCTGTAAGTGAGTCAAGTGGGTGTAAAGCTGCATAAACACAGCAGTGAAAAGCAGCTAAACCCCATTATAAAACTCAATTAATTTTAAAAACCCGTGAAACAAAGACAGTGAAAGAGAGAGAAATTCTTACAAAATTCGTTCAGGGGCTGTGATGCCACCTGGATTGACCATGTCTAGACCCACAGCTGATTGAGACATAAGGGTGGACACTCTTAGGGCTGAGAGGTTTGGTGAGGTTGGGTGAGCAAACGCAGACGCTTTAAAGTAACACTGCGTGGTACCCATCCCATGGGTCCCAAATCTCCAGGTTCAAGGGCATCTTCCTACATCGAAAACATGCATGAGAAACCCAGAAGATGGTCCACCGAGTGATCGGGAAAGGTTTCTAAAACGCACCTCATTTCTCATCTCCTTGTGCTCGGGTTCGCCATTCCAGCCGCTTTACTAGCAATCTCCCTCCTTGGAGAATCAGCACCTTTAACCTCCTGTTCCATACAGGTGGCAATTTGAACTGAGGATGAACGGGAAGAGGGGGAACCAATGAGAGACTAGCTCTAGGTGTTGGGACAGGCACAGGTCACTCTAGTTTCCCATCAGGAAGAAGACTTAACCACAGGCTCAGTCTGCCGCCCGGAAGCAGAATAGGGCCTAAAGCAATCCTGCGCTTTTGCGGCCAGCTCCCAAGAGAGCGAGTTGAAAAATGGAGCTCAGGGGCACTGCAATTCACAAACCTGCAGACTTATAAATGATAACTCTCGTCTACAAATATATTGAGGGAAGGCAACAAAGAGGATTTGAAAGCAAGTCAGAATTGCAGGAAACAGATTTCAGGAGGCAGATTCGAATCGCCTTTAAAGCACAGGAAAAGCGGCAAAACCTCGACAATGATGCCCTTGGCCAAAAAGGGCGTATGCGTTTTTTCCTGAATATATTCAGGAAAAAACGCATACGCCCTTTTTGGCCAACCAAGCAACCTGGAAAGGCAAATCAGCGCTACAAAGAAGTCTCGCTTCCCATCGGTCAAAAGGGCCATGCTGAATAAAGTGTCAAAACCAGAAATGCAGGACAGGCCACGGAGAAACGGGAGCCTTGCTACGCTGATGGGTGGGATGTAAATTGCCAACAGCCACTCTGGAGAAGTGTACGGTGTGTCCTGAAACATTTACAAAACTCAGCTTAGAGAGCATAGGGCACTTCCACTCATGGGCGTATACATTGGGAAAACTAAAAATCAGCAAGACACAAGCACCCCAAAGTTTAGGGCTGCTCTGTTGACAAGAACCTCCACTTCGTTACACCTTAAATATCCCAGGAAAGAGAAAAATGGATAAAGAAGTTGTGCTCCTTATGTACAATGGAATATCACTCAGCCATGAAATCAACGTCATAAGGCTAGTAGCAGCATGATGAGTGGATTTAGGTACGACGATTCTAAGTCAAATAAGTCACGCAGAAAAAGACACTTATCATAAGATATCACTTATAGAGGGAATGTAAAAACCGCTACCCTTGAACTGAATTACAAAACAGAACAGAGTCACACGGTTAGAAAAGACACTATGGCTGCCTAACGGGAAAGGTGAGGTGGGGTGATGCCTAAAACAAGGGTTTCAAATTAGCTCAGATACCGTTCCATAAACCCAATACGTAATAGACAAGACCTACTCCTTGCTCAGGGAACTGGACTCAACACCCCCTATTCACCGCCCAAGAATATATCTGACTAGTAAGAATCTTAAAACCTATGTATTGATATCTCTCTGTAAGTGAGTCAAGTGGGTGTAAAGCTGCATAAACACAGCAGTGAAAAGCAGCTAAACCCCATTATAAAACTCAAATAATTTTAAAAACCCGTGAAACAAAGACAGTGAAAGAGAGAGAAATTCTTACAAAATTCGTTCAGGGGCTGTGATGCCACCTGGATTGACCATGTCTAGACCCGCAGCTGATTGAGACATAAGGGTGGACACTCTTAGGGCTGAGAGGTTTGGTGAGGTTGGGTGAGCAAACGCAGACGCTTTAAAGTAATACTGCGTGGTACCCATCCCATGGGTCCCAAATCTCCAGGTTCAAGGGCATCTGCCTACATCGAAAACATGCATGAGAAACCCAGAAGATGGTCCACCGAGTGATCGGGAAAGGTTTCTAAAACGCACCTCATTTCTCATCTCCTTGTGCTCGGGTTCGCCATTCCAGCCGCTTTACTAGCAATCTCCCTCCTTGGAGAATCAGCACCTTTAACCTCCTGTTCCATACAGGTGGCAATTTGAACTGAGGATGAACGGGAAGACGGGGAACCATATGAGAGACTAGCTCTAGGTGTTGGGACAGGCACAGGTCACTCTATTTTCCCATCAGGAAGAAGAATTAACCAGAGGCTCAGTCTGCCGCCCGGAAGCAGAATAGTGCCTAAAGCAATCCTGCGCTTTTGCGGCCAGCTCCCAAGAGAGCGAGTTGAAAAATGGAGCTCAGGGGCACTGCAATTCACAAACCTGCAGACTTATAAATGATAACTCTCGTCTACAAATATATTGAGGGAAGGCAACAAAGAGGATTTGAAAGCAAGGCAGAATTGCAGGAAACAGATTTCAGCAGGCAGATTCGAATCGCCTCTAAAGCACAGGAAAAGCGGCAAAACCTCGACAATGATGCCCTTGGCCAAAAAGGGCGTATGCGTTTTTTCCTGAATATATTCAGGAAAAAACGCATACGCCCTTTTTGGCCAACCAAGCAACCTGGAAAGGCAAATCAGCGCTACAAAGAAGTCTCGCTTCCCATCGGTCAAAAGGGCCATGCTGAATAAAGTGTCAAAACCAGAAATGCAGGACAGGCCACGGAGAAACGGGAGCCTTGCTACGCTGATGGGCGGGATGTAAATTGCCAACAGCCACTCTAGAGAAGTGTACGGTGTGTCCTGAAACATTTACAAAACTCAGCTTAGAGAGCATAGGGCACTTCCACTCATGGGCGTATAAATTGGGAAAACTAAAAATCAGCAAGACACAAGCACCCCAAAGTTTAGGGCTGCTCTGTTGACAAGAACCTCCACTTCGTTACACCTTAAATATCCCAGGAAAGAGAAAAATGGATAAAGAAGTTGTGCTCCTTATGTACAATGGAATATCACTCAGCCATGAAATCAACGTCATAAGGCTAGTAGCAGCATGATGAGTGGATTTAGGTACGACGATTCTAAGTCAAATAAGTCACGCAGAAAAAGACACTTATCATAAGATATCACTTATAGAGGGAATGTAAAAACCGCTACCCTTGAACTGAATTACAAAACAGAACAGAGTCACACGGTTAGAAAACACACTATGGCTGCCTAACGGGAAAGGTGAGGTGGGGTGATGCATAAAACAAGGGTTTCAAATTAGCTCAGATACCGTTCCATAAACCCAATACGTAATAGACAAGACCTACTCCTTGCTCAGGGAACTGGACTCAACACCCTCTATTCACCGTCCAAGAATATATCTGACTAGTAAGAATCTTAAAACCTATGTATTGATACCTCTCTGTAAGTGAGTCAAGTGGGTGTAAAGCTGCATAAACACAGCAGTAAAAAGCAGCTAAACCCCATTATAAAACTCAATTAATTTTAAAAACCCGTGAAACAAAGACAGTGAAAGAGAGAGAAATTCTTACAAAATTCGTTCAGGGGCTGTGATGCCACCTGGATTGACCATGTCTAGACCCGCAGCTGATTGAGACATAAGGGTGGACACTCTTAGGGCTGAGAGGTTTGGTGAGGTTGGGTGAGCAAACGCAGACGCTTTAAAGTAACACTGCGTGGTACCCATCCCATGGGTCCCAAATCTCCAGGTTCAAGGGCATCTTCCTACATCGAAAACATGCATGAGAAACCCAGAAGATGGTCCACCGAGTGATCGGGAAAGGTTTCTAAAACGCACCTCATTTCTCATCTCCTTGTGCTCGGGTTCGCCATTCCAGCCGCTTTACTAGCAATCTCCCTCCTTGGAGAATCAGCACCTTTAACCTCCTGTTCCATACAGGTGGCAATTTGAACTGAGGATGAACGGGAAGAGGGGGAACCAATGAGAGACTAGCTCTAGGTGTTGGGACAGGCACAGGTCACTCTAGTTTCCCATCAGGAAGAAGACTTAACCACAGGCTCAGTCTGCCGCCCGGAAGCAGAATAGGGCCTAAAGCAATCCTGCGCTTTTGCGGCCAGCTCCCAAGAGAGCGAGTTGAAAAATGGAGCTCAGGGGCACTGCAATTCACAAACCTGCAGACTTATAAATGATAACTCTCGTCTACAAATATATTGAGGGAAGGCAACAAAGAGGATTTGAAAGCAAGTCAGAATTGCAGGAAACAGATTTCAGGAGGCAGATTCGAATCGCCTTTAAAGCACAGGAAAAGCGGCAAAACCTCGACAATGATGCCCTTGGCCAAAAAGGGCGTATGCGTTTTTTCCTGAATATATTCAGGAAAAAACGCATACGCCCTTTTTGGCCAACCAAGCAACCTGGAAAGGCAAATCAGCGCTACAAAGAAGTCTCGCTTCCCATCGGTCAAAAGGGCCATGCTGAATAAAGTGTCAAAACCAGAAATGCAGGACAGGCCACGGAGAAACGGGAGCCTTGCTACGCTGATGGGCGGGATGTAAATTGCCAACAGCCACTCTGGAGAAGTGTACGGTGTGTCCTGAAACATTTACAAAACTCAGCTTAGAGAGCATAGGGCACTTCCACTCATGGGCGTATAAATTGGGAAAACTAAAAATCAGCAAGACACAAGCACCCCAAAGTTTAGGGCTGCTCTGTTGACAAGAACCTCCACTTCGTTACACCTTAAATATCCCAGGAAAGAGAAAAATGGATAAAGAAGTTGTGCTCCTTATGTACAATGGAATATCACTCAGCCATGAAATCAACGTCATAAGGCTAGTAGCAGCATGATGAGTGGATTTAGGTACGACGATTCTAAGTCAAATAAGTCACGCAGAAAAAGACACTTATCATAAGATATCACTTATAGAGGGAATGTAAAAACCGCTACCCTTGAACTGAATTACAAAACAGAACAGAGTCACACGGTTAGAAAAGACACTATGGCTGCCTAACGGGAAAGGTGAGGTGGGGTGATGCCTAAAACAAGGGTTTCAAATTAGCTCAGATACCGTTCCATAAACCCAATACGTAATAGACAAGACCTACTCCTTGCTCAGGGAACTGGACTCAACACCCCCTATTCACCGCCCAAGAATATATCTGACTAGTAAGAATCTTAAAACCTATGTATTGATATCTCTCTGTAAGTGAGTCAAGTGGGTGTAAAGCTGCATAAACACAGCAGTGAAAAGCAGCTAAACCCCATTATAAAACTCAATTAATTTTAAAAACCCGTGAAACAAAGACAGTGAAAGAGAGAGAAATTCTTACAAAATTCGTTCAGGGGCTGTGATGCCACCTGGATTGACCATGTCTAGACCCGCAGCTGATTGAGACATAAGGGTGGACACTCTTAGGGCTGAGAGGTTTGGTGAGGTTGGGTGAGCAAACGCAGACGCTTTAAAGTAATACTGCGTGGTACCCATCCCATGGGTCCCAAATCTCCAGGTTCAAGGGCATCTGCCTACATCGAAAACATGCATGAGAAACCCAGAAGATGGTCCACTGAGTGATCGGGAAAGGTTTCTAAAACGCACCTCATTTCTCATCTCCTTGTGCTCGGGTTCGCCATTCCAGCCGCTTTACTAGCAATCTCCCTCCTTGGAGAATCAGCACCTTTAACCTCCTGTTCCATACAGGTGGCAATTTGAACTGAGGATGAACGGGAAGACGGGGAACCATATGAGAGACTAGCTCTAGGTGTTGGGACAGGCACAGGTCACTCTATTTTCCCATCAGGAAGAAGAATTAACCAGAGGCTCAGTCTGCCGCCCGGAAGCAGAATAGTGCCTAAAGCAATCCTGCGCTTTTGCGGCCAGCTCCCAAGAGAGCGAGTTGAAAAATGGAGCTCAGGGGCACTGCAATTCACAAACCTGCAGACTTATAAATGATAACTCTCGTCTACAAATATATTGAGGGAAGGCAACAAAGAGGATTTGAAAGCAAGGCAGAATTGCAGGAAACAGATTTCAGCAGGCAGATTCGAATCGCCTTTAAAGCACAGGAAAAGCGGCAAAACCTCGACAATGATGCCCTTGGCCAAAAAGGGCGTATGCGTTTTCTCCTGAATATATTCAGGAAAAAACGCATACGCCCTTTTTGGCCAACCAAGCAACCTGGAAAGGCAAATCAGCGCTACAAAGAAGTCTCGCTTCCCATCGGTCAAAAGGGCCATGCTGAATAAAGTGTCAAAACCAGAAATGCAGGACAGGCCACGGAGAAACGGGAGCCTTGCTACGCTGATGGGCGGGATGTAAATTGCCAACAGCCACTCTAGAGAAGTGTACGGTGTGTCCTGAAACATTTACAAAACTCAGCTTAGAGAGCATAGGGCACTTCCACTCATGGGCGTATAAATTGGGAAAACTAAAAATCAGCAAGACACAAGCACCCCAAAGTTTAGGGCTGCTCTGTTGACAAGAACCTCCACTTCGTTACACCTTAAATATCCCAGGAAAGAGAAAAATGGATAAAGAAGTTGTGCTCCTTATGTACAATGGAATATCACTCAGCCATGAAATCAACGTCATAAGGCTAGTAGCAGCATGATGAGTGGATTTAGGTACGACGATTCTAAGTCAAATAAGTCACGCAGAAAAAGACACTTATCATAAGATATCA
Source organism: Eschrichtius robustus (assembly GCF_028021215.1). Classification (NCBI taxonomy): domain Eukaryota; kingdom Metazoa; phylum Chordata; class Mammalia; order Artiodactyla; family Eschrichtiidae; genus Eschrichtius; species Eschrichtius robustus. The sequence goes on from NC_090830.1 coordinate 46,784,305, forward strand.
CTTATAGAGGGAATGTAAAAACCGCTACCCTTGAACTGAATTACAAAACAGAACAGAGTCACACGGTTAGAAAACACACTATGGCTGCCTAACGGGAAAGGTGAGGTGGGGTGATGCATAAAACAAGGGTTTCAAATTAGCTCAGATACCGTTCCATAAACCCAATACGTAATAGACAAGACCTACTCCTTGCTCAGGGAACTGGACTCAACACCCTCTATTCACCGCCCAAGAATATATCTGACTAGTAAGAATCTTAAAACCTATGTATTGATACCTCTCTGTAAGTGAGTCAAGTGGGTGTAAAGCTGCATAAACACAGCAGTGAAAAGCAGCTAAACCCCATTATAAAACTCAATTAATTTTAAAAACCCGTGAAACAAAGACAGTGAAAGAGAGAGAAATTCTTACAAAATTCGTTCAGGGGCTGTGATGCCACCTGGATTGACCATGTCTAGACCCGCAGCGGATTGAGACATAAGGGTGGACACTCTTAGGGCTGAGAGGTTTGGTGAGGTTGGGTGAGCAAACGCAGACGCTTTAAAGTAACACTGCGTGGTACCCATCCCATGGGTCCCAAATCTCCAGGTTCAAGGGCATCTTCCTACATCGAAAACATGCATGAGAAACCCAGAAGATGGTCCACCGAGTGATCGGGAAAGGTTTCTAAAACGCACCTCATTTCTCATCTCCTTGTGCTCGGGTTCGCCATTCCAGCCGCTTTACTAGCAATCTCCCTCCTTGGAGAATCAGCACCTTTAACCTCCTGTTCCATACAGGTGGCAATTTGAACTGAGGATGAACGGGAAGACGGGGAACCAATGAGAGACTAGCTCTAGGTGTTGGGACAGGCACAGGTCACTCTAGTTTCCCATCAGGAAGAAGAATTAACCACAGGCTGAGTCTGCCGCCCGGAAGCAGAATAGGGCCTAAAGCAATCCTGCGCTTTTGCGGCCAGCTCCCAAGAGAGCGAGTTGAAAAATGGAGCTCAGGGGCACTGCAATTCACAAACCTGCAGACTTATAAATGATAACTCTCGTCTACAAATATATTGAGGGAAGGCAACAAAGAGGATTTGAAAGCAAGGCAGAATTGCAGGAAACAGATTTCAGGAGGCAGATTCGAATCGCCTTTAAAGCACAGGAAAAGCGGCAAAACCTCGACAATGATGCCCTTGGCCAAAAAGGGCGTATGCGTTTTTTCCTGAATATATTCAGGAAAAAACGCATACGCCCTTTTTGGCCAACCAAGCAACCTGGAAAGGCAAATCAGCGCTACAAAGAAGTCTCGCTTCCCATCGGTCAAAAGGGCCATGCTGAATAAAGTGTCAAAACCAGAAATGCAGGACAGGCCACGGAGAAACGGGAGCCTTGCTACGCTGATGGGCGGGATGTAAATTGCCAACAGCCACTCTGGAGAAGTGTACGGTGTGTCCTGAAACATTTACAAAACTCAGCTTAGAGAGCATAGGGCACTTCCACTCATGGGCGTATACATTGGGAAAACTAAAAATCAGCAAGACACAAGCACCCCAAAGTTTAGGGCTGCTCTGTTGACAAGAACCTCCACTTCGTTACACCTTAAATATCCCAGGAAAGAGAAAAATGGATAAAGAAGTTGTGCTCCTTATGTACAATGGAATATCACTCAGCCATGAAATCAACGTCATAAGGCTAGTAGCAGCATGATGAGTGGATTTAGGTACGACGATTCTAAGTCAAATAAGTCACGCAGAAAAAGACACTTATCATAAGATATCACTTATAGAGGGAATGTAAAAACCGCTACCCTTGAACTGAATTACAAAACAGAACAGGGTCACACGGTTAGAAAAGACACTATGGCTGCCTAACGGGAAAGGTGAGGTGGGGTGATGCATAAAACAAGGGTTTCAAATTAGCTCAGATACCGTTCCATAAACCCAATACGTAATAGACAAGACCTACTCCTTGCTCAGGGAACTGGACTCAACACCCCCTATTCACCGCCCAAGAATATATCTGACTAGTAAGAATCTTAAAACCTATGTATTGATATCTCTCTGTAAGTGAGTCAAGTGGGTGTAAAGCTGCATAAACACAGCAGTGAAAAGCAGCTAAACCCCATTATAAAACTCAAATAATTTTAAAAACCCGTGAAACAAAGACAGTGAAAGAGAGAGAAATTCTTACAAAATTCGTTCAGGGGCTGTGATGCCACCTGGATTGACCATGTCTAGACCCGCAGCTGATTGAGACATAAGGGTGGACACTCTTAGGGCTGAGAGGTTTGGTGAGGTTGGGTGAGCAAACGCAGACGCTTTAAAGTAATACTGCGTGGTACCCATCCCATGGGTCCCAAATCTCCAGGTTCAAGGGCATCTGCCTACATCGAAAACATGCATGAGAAACCCAGAAGATGGTCCACCGAGTGATCGGGAAAGGTTTCTAAAACGCACCTCATTTCTCATCTCCTTGTGCTCGGGTTCGCCATTCCAGCCGCTTTACTAGCAATCTCCCTCCTTGGAGAATCAGCACCTTTAACCTCCTGTTCCATACAGGTGGCAATTTGAACTGAGGATGAACGGGAAGACGGGGAACCATATGAGAGACTAGCTCTAGGTGTTGGGACAGGCACAGGTCACTCTATTTTCCCATCAGGAAGAAGAATTAACCAGAGGCTCAGTCTGCCGCCCGGAAGCAGAATAGTGCCTAAAGCAATCCTGCGCTTTTGCGGCCAGCTCCCAAGAGAGCGAGTTGAAAAATGGAGCTCAGGGGCACTGCAATTCACAAACCTGCAGACTTATAAATGATAACTCTCGTCTACAAATATATTGAGGGAAGGCAACAAAGAGGATTTGAAAGCAAGGCAGAATTGCAGGAAACAGATTTCAGCAGGCAGATTCGAATCGCCTTTAAAGCACAGGAAAAGCGGCAAAACCTCGACAATGATGCCCTTGGCCAAAAAGGGCGTATGCGTTTTTTCCTGAATATATTCAGGAAAAAACGCATACGCCCTTTTTGGCCAACCAAGCAACCTGGAAAGGCAAATCAGCGCTACAAAGAAGTCTCGCTTCCCATCGGTCAAAAGGGCCATGCTGAATAAAGTGTCAAAACCAGAAATGCAGGACAGGCCACGGAGAAACGGGAGCCTTGCTACGCTGATGGGCGGGATGTAAATTGCCAACAGCCACTCTGGAGAAGTGTACGGTGTGTCCTGAAACATTTACAAAACTCAGCTTAGAGAGCATAGGGCACTTCCACTCATGGGCGTATACATTGGGAAAACTAAAAATCAGCAAGACACAAGCACCCCAAAGTTTAGGGCTGCTCTGTTGACAAGAACCTCCACTTCGTTACACCTTAAATATCCCAGGAAAGAGAAAAATGGATAAAGAAGTTGTGCTCCTTATGTACAATGGAATATCACTCAGCCATGAAATCAACGTCATAAGGCTAGTAGCAGCATGATGAGTGGATTTAGGTACGACGATTCTAAGTCAAATAAGTCACGCAGAAAAAGACACTTATCATAAGATATCACTTATAGAGGGAATGTAAAAACCGCTACCCTTGAACTGAATTACAAAACAGAACAGAGTCACACGGTTAGAAAACACACTATGGCTGCCTAACGGGAAAGGTGAGGTGGGGTGATGCTTAAAACAAGGGTTTCAAATTAGCTCAGATACCGTTCCATAAACCCAATACGTAATAGACAAGACCTACTCCTTGCTCAGGGAACTGGACTCAACACCCTCTATTCACCGCCCAAGAATATATCTGACTAGTAAGAATCTTAAAACCTATGTATTGATACCTCTCTGTAAGTGAGTCAAGTGGGTGTAAAGCTGCATAAACACAGCAGTGAAAAGCAGCTAAACCCCATTATAAAACTCAATTAATTTTAAAAACCCGTGAAACAAAGACAGTGAAAGAGAGAGAAATTCTTACAAAATTCGTTCAGGGGCTGTGATGCCACCTGGATTGACCATGTCTAGACCCGCAGCTGATTGAGACATAAGGGTGGACACTCTTAGGGCTGAGAGGTTTGGTGAGGTTGGGTGAGCAAACGCAGACGTTTTAAAGTAACACTGCGTGGTACCCATCCCATGGGTCCCAAATCTCCAGGTTCAAGGGCATCTTCCTACATCGAAAACATGCATGAGAAACCCAGAAGATGGTCCACCGAGTGATCGGGAAAGGTTTCTAAAACGCACCTCATTTCTCGTCTCCTTGTGCTCGGGTTCGCCATTCCAGCCGCTTTACTAGCAATCTCCCTCCTTGGAGAATCAGCACCTTTAACCTCCTGTTCCATACAGGTGGCAATTTGAACTGAGGATGAACGGGAAGACGGGGAACCATATGAGAGACTAGCTCTAGGTGTTGGGACAGGCACAGGTCACTCTATTTTCCCATCAGGAAGAAGACTTAACCACAGGCTCAGTCTGCCGCGCGGAAGCAGAATAGGGCCTAAAGCAATCCTGCGCTTTTGCGGCCAGCTCCCAAGAGAGCGAGTTGAAAAATGGAGCTCAGGGGCACTGCAATTCACAAACCTGCAGACTTATAAATGATAACTCTCGTCTACAAATATATTGAGGGAAGGCAACAAAGAGGATTTGAAAGCAAGGCAGAATTGCAGGAAACAGATTTCAGCAGGCAGATTCGAATCGCCTTTAAAGCACAGGAAAAGCGGCAAAACCTCGACAATGATGCCCTTGGCCAAAAAGGGCGGATGCGTTTTTTCCTGAATATATTCAGGAAAAAACGCATACGCCCTTTTTGGCCAACCAAGCAACCTGGAAAGGCAAATCAGCGCTACAAAGAAGTCTCGCTTCCCATCGGTCAAAAGGGCCATGCTGAATAAAGTGTCAAAACCAGAAATGCAGGACAGGCCACGGAGAAACGGGAGCCTTGCTACGCTGATGGGCGGGATGTAAATTGCCAACAGCCACTCTGGAGAAGTGTACGGTGTGTCCTGAAACATTTACAAAACTCAGCTTAGAGAGCATAGGGCACTTCCACTCATGGGCGTATACATTGGGAAAACTAAAAATCAGCAAGACACAAGCACCCCAAAGTTTAGGGCTGCTCTGTTGACAAGAACCTCCACTTCGTTACACCTTAAATATCCCAGGAAAGAGAAAAATGGATAAAGAAGTTGTGCTCCTTATGTACAATGGAATATCACTCAGCCATGAAATCAACGTCATAAGGCTAGTAGCAGCATGATGAGTGGATTTAGGTACGACGATTCTAAGTCAAATAAGTCACGCAGAAAAAGACACTTATCATAAGATATCACTTATAGAGGGAATGTAAAAACCGCTACCCTTGAACTGAATTACAAAACAGAACAGGGTCACACGGTTAGAAAAGACACTATGGCTGCCTAACGGGAAAGGTGAGGTGGGGTGATGCATAAAACAAGGGTTTCAAATTAGCTCAGATACCGTTCCATAAACCCAATACGTAATAGACAAGACCTACTCCTTGCTCAGGGAACTGGACTCAACACCCCCTATTCACCGCCCAAGAATATATCTGACTAGTAAGAATCTTAAAACCTATGTATTGATATCTCTCTGTAAGTGAGTCAAGTGGGTGTAAAGCTGCATAAACACAGCAGTGAAAAGCAGCTAAACCCCATTATAAAACTCAAATAATTTTAAAAACCCGTGAAACAAAGACAGTGAAAGAGAGAGAAATTCTTACAAAATTCGTTCAGGGGCTGTGATGCCACCTGGATTGACCATGTCTAGACCCGCAGCTGATTGAGACATAAGGGTGGACACTCTTAGGGCTGAGAGGTTTGGTGAGGTTGGGTGAGCAAACGCAGACGCTTTAAAGTAATACTGCGTGGTACCCATCCCATGGGTCCCAAATCTCCAGGTTCAAGGGCATCTGCCTACATCGAAAACATGCATGAGAAACCCAGAAGATGGTACACCGAGTGATCGGGAAAGGTTTCTAAAACGCACCTCATTTCTCATCTCCTTGTGCTCGGGTTCGCCATTCCAGCCGCTTTACTAGCAATCTCCCTCCTTGGAGAATCAGCACCTTTAACCTCCTGTTCCATACAGGTTGCAATTTGAACTGAGGATGAACGGGAAGACGGGGAACCAATGAGAGACTAGCTCTAGGTGTTGGGACAGGCACAGGTCACTCTAGTTTCCCATCAGGAAGAAGAATTAACCAGAGGCTCAGTCTGCCGGCGGAAGCAGAATAGTGCCTAAAGCAATCCTGCGCTTTTGCGGCCAGCTCCCAAGAGAGCGAGTTGAAAAATGGAGCTCAGGGGCACTGCAATTCACAAACCTGCAGACTTATAAATGATAACTCTCGTCTACAAATATATTGAGGGAAGGCAACAAAGAGGATTTGAAAGCAAGGCAGAATTGCAGGAAACAGATTTCAGCAGGCAGATTCGAATCGCCTTTAAAGCACAGGAAAAGCGGCAAAACCTCGACAATGATGCCCTTGGCCAAAAAGGGCGTATGCGTTTTTTCCTGAATATATTCAGGAAAAAACGCATACGCCCTTTTTGGCCAACCAAGCAACCTGGAAAGGCAAATCAGCGCTACAAAGAAGTCTCGCTTCCCATCGGTCAAAAGGGCCATGCTGAATAAAGTGTCAAAACCAGAAATGCAGGACAGGCCACGGAGAAACGGGAGCCTTGCTACGCTGATGGGCGGGATGTAAATTGCCAACAGCCACTCTGGAGAAGTGTACGGTGTGTCCTGAAACATTTACAAAACTCAGCTTAGAGAGCATAGGGCACTTCCACTCATGGGCGTATACATTGGGAAAACTAAAAATCAGCAAGACACAAGCACCCCAAAGTTTAGGGCTGCTCTGTTGACAAGAACCTCCACTTCGTTACACCTTAAATATCCCAGGAAAGAGAAAAATGGATAAAGAAGTTGTGCTCCTTATGTACAATGGAATATCACTCAGCCATGAAATCAACGTCATAAGGCTAGTAGCAGCATGATGAGTGGATTTATGTACGACGATTCTAAGTCAAATAAGTCACGCAGAAAAAGACACTTATCATAAGATATCACTTATAGAGGGAATGTAAAAACCGCTACCCTTGAACTGAATTACAAAACAGAACAGGGTCACACGGTTAGAAAAGACACTATGGCTGCCTAACGGGAAAGGTGAGGTGGGGTGATGCATAAAACAAGGGTTTCAAATTAGCTCAGATACCGTTCCATAAACCCAATACGTAATAGACAAGACCTACTCCTTGCTCAGGGAACTGGACTCAACACCCCCTATTCACCGCCCAAGAATATATCTGACTAGTAAGAATCTTAAAACCTATGTATTGATATCTCTCTGTAAGTGAGTCAAGTGGGTGTAAAGCTGCATAAACACAGCAGTGAAAAGCAGCTAAACCCCATTATAAAACTCAAATAATTTTAAAAACCCGTGAAACAAAGACAGTGAAAGAGAGAGAAATTCTTACAAAATTCGTTCAGGGGCTGTGATGCCACCTGGATTGACCATGTCTAGACCCGCAGCTGATTGAGACATAAGGGTGGACACTCTTAGGGCTGAGAGGTTGGTGAGGTTGGGTGAGCAAACGCAGACGCTTTAAAGTAATACTGCGTGGTACCCATCCCATGGGTCCCAAATCTCCAGGTTCAAGGGCATCTTCCTACATCGAAAACATGCATGAGAAACCCAGAAGATGGTACACCGAGTGATCGGGAAAGGTTTCTAAAACGCACCTCATTTCTCATCTCCTTGTGCTCGGGTTCGCCATTCCAGCCGCTTTACTAGCAATCTCCCTCCTTGGAGAATCAGCACCTTTAACCTCCTGTTCCATACAGGTTGCAATTTGAACTGAGGATGAACGGGAAGACGGGGAACCAATGAGAGACTAGCTCTAGGTGTTGGGACAGGCACAGGTCACTCTAGTTTCCCATCAGGAAGAAGAATTAACCAGAGGCTCAGTCTGCCGCCCGGAAACAGAATAGTGCCTAAAGCAATCCTGCGCTTTTGCGGCCAGCTCCCAAGAGAGCGAGTTGAAAAATGGAGCTCAGGGGCACTGCAATTCACAACCCTGCAGACTTATAAATGATAACTCTCGTCTACAAATATATTGAGGGAAGGCAACAAAGAGGATTTGAAAGCAAGGCAGAATTGCAGGAAACAGATTTCAGCAGGCAGATTCGAATCGCCTTTAAAGCACAGGAAAAGCGGCAAAACCTCGACAATGATGCCCTTGGCCAAAAAGGGCGTATGCGTTTTTTCCTGAATATATTCAGGAAAAAACGCATACGCCCTTTTTGGCCAACCAAGCAACCTGGAAAGGCAAATCAGCGCTACAAAGAAGTCTCGCTTCCCATCGGTCAAAAGGGCCATGCTGAATAAAGTGTCAAAACCAGAAATGCAGGACAGGCCACGGAGAAACGGGAGCCTTGCTACGCTGATGGGCGGGATGTAAATTGCCAACAGCCACTCTGGAGAAGTGTACGGTGTGTCCTGAAACATTTACAAAACTCAGCTTAGAGAGCATAGGGCACTTCCACTCATGGGCGTATACATTGGGAAAACTAAAAATCAGCAAGACACAAGCACCCCAAAGTTTAGGGCTGCTCTGTTGACAAGAACCTCCACTTCGTTACACCTTAAATATCCCAGGAAAGAGAAAAATGGATAAAGAAGTTGTGCTCCTTATGTACAATGGAATATCACTCAGCCATGAAATCAACGTCATAAGGCTAGTAGCAGCATGATGAGTGGATTTAGGTACGACGATTCTAAGTCAAATAAGTCATGCAGAAAAAGACACTTATCATAAGATATCACTTATAGAGGGAATGTAAAAACCGCTATCCTTGAACTGAATTACAAAACAGAACAGGGTCACACGGTTAGAAAAGACACTATGGCTGCCTAACGGGAAAGGTGAGGTGGGGTGATGCATAAAACAAGGGTTTCAAATTAGCTCAGATACCGTTCCATAAACCCAATACGTAATAGACAAGACCTACTCCTTGCTCAGGGAACTGGACTCAACACCCCCTATTCACCGCCCAAGAATATATCTGACTAGTAAGAATCTTAAAACCTATGTATTGATATCTCTCTGTAAGTGAGTCAAGTGGGTGTAAAGCTGCATAAACACAGCAGTGAAAAGCAGCTAAACCCCATTATAAAACTCAAATAATTTTAAAAACCCGTGAAACAAAGACAGTGAAAGAGAGAGAAATTCTTACAAAATTTGTTCAGGGGCTGTGATGCCACCTGGATTGACCATGTCTAGACCCGCAGCTGATTGAGACATAAGGGTGGACACTCTTAGGGCTGAGAGGTTTGGTGAGGTTGGGTGAGCAAACGCAGACGCTTTAAAGTAATACTGCGTGGTACCCATCCCATGGGTCCCAAATCTCCAGGTTCAAGGGCATCTTCCTACATCGAAAACATGCATGAGAAACCCAGAAGATGGTCCACCGAGTGATCGGGAAAGGTTTCTGAAAAGCACCTCATTTCTCATCTCCTTGTGCTCGGGTTCGCCATTCCAGCCGCTTTACTAGCAATCTCCCTCCTTGGAGAATCAGCACCTTTAACCTCCTGTTCCATACAGGTGGCAATTTGAACTGAGGATGAAAGGGAAGACGGGGAACCAATGAGAGACTAGCTCTAGGTGTTGGGACAGGCACAGGTCACTCTAGTTTCCCATCAGGAAGAAGAATTAACCACAGGCTCAGTCTGCCGCCCGGAAGCAGAATAGGGCCTAAAGCAATCCTGCGCTTTTGCGGCCAGCTCCCAAGAGAGCGAGTTGAAAAATGGAGCTCAGGGGCACTGCAATTCACAAACCTGCAGACTTATAAATGATAACTCTCGTCTACAAATATATTGAGGGAAGGCAACAAAGAGGATTTGAAAGCAAGGCAGAATTGCAGGAAACAGATTTCAGGAGGCAGATTCGAATCGCCTTTAAAGCACAGGAAAAGCGGCAAAACCTCGACAATGATGCCCTTGGCCAAAAAGGGCGTATGCGTTTTTTCCTGAATATATTCAGGAAAAAACGCATATGCCCTTTTTGGCCAACCAAGCAACCTGGAAAGGCAAATCAGCGCTACAAAGAAGTCTCGCTTCCCATCGGTCAAAAGGGCCATGCTGAATAAAGTGTCAAAACCAGAAATGCAGGACAGGCCACGGAGAAACGGGAGCCTTGCTACGCTGATGGGCGGGATGTAAATTGCCAACAGCCACTCTGGAGAAGAGTACGGTGTGTCCTGAAACATTTACAAAACTCAGCTTAGAGAGCATAGGGCACTTCCATTCATGGGCGTATACATTGGGAAAACTAAAAATCAGCAAGACACAAGCACCCCAAAGTTTAGGGCTGCTCTGTTGACAAGAACCTCCACTTCGTTACACCTTAAATATCCCAGGAAAGAGAAAAATGGATAAAGAAGTTGTGCTCCTTATGTACAATGGATTATCACTCAGCCATGAAATCAACCTCATAAGGCTAGTAGCAGCATGATGAGTGGATTTAGGTACGACAATTCTAAGTGAAATAAGTCACACAGAAAAAGACACTTATCATAAGATATCACTTATAGAGGGAATGTAAAAACCGCTACCCTTGAAATGAATTACAAAACAGAACAGAGTCACACGGTTAGAAAACACACTATGGCTGCCTAACGGGAAAGGTGAGGTGGGGTGATGCCTAAAACAAGGGTTTCAAATTAGCTCAGATACCGTTCCATAAACCCAATACGTAATAGACAAGACCTACTCCTTGCTCAGGGAACTGGACTCAACACCCCCTATTCACCGCCCAAGAATATATCTGACTAGTAAGAATCTTAAAACCTATGTATTGATATCTCTCTGTAAGTGAGTCAAGTGGGTGTAAAGCTGCATAAACACAGCAGTGAAAAGCAGCTAAACCCCATTATAAAACTCAAATAATTTTAAAAACCCGTGAAACAAAGACAGTGAAAGAGAGAGAAATTCTTACAAAATTCGTTCAGGGGTTGTGATGCCACCTGGATTGACCATGTCTAGACCCGCAGCTGATTGAGACATAAGGGTGGACACTCTTAGGGCTGAGAGGTTTGGTGAGGTTGGGTGAGCAAACGCAGACGCTTTAAAGTAATACTGCGTGGTACCCATCCCATGGGTCCCAAATCTCTAGGTTCAAGGGCATCTGGCTACATCGAAAACATGCATGAGAAACCCAGAAGATGGTCCACCGAGTGATCGGGAAAGGTTTCTAAAACGCACCTCATTTCTCATCTCCTTGTGCTCGGGTTCGCCATTCCAGCCGCTTTACTAGCAATCTCCCTCCTTGGAGAATCAGCACCTTTAACCTCCTGTTCCATACAGGTGGCAATTTGAACTGAGGATGAACGGGAAGACGGGGAACCAATGAGAGACTAGCTCTAGGTGTTGGGACAGGCACAGGTCACTCTATTTTCCCATCAGGAAGAAGAATTAACCAGAGGCTCAGTCTGCCGCCCGGAAGCAGAATAGTGCCTAAAGCAATCCTGCGCTTTTGCGGCCAGCTCCCAAGAGAGCGAGTTGAAAAATGGAGCTCAGGGGCACTGCAATTCACAAACCTGCAGACTTATAAATGATAACTCTCGTCTACAAATATATTGAGGGAAGGCAACAAAGAGGATTTGAAAGCAAGGCAGAATTGCAGGAAACAGATTTCAGCAGGCAGATTCGAATCGCCTTTAAAGCACAGGAAAAGCGGCAAAATCTCGACAATGATGCCCTTGGCCAAAAAGGGCGTATGCGTTTTTTCCTGAATATATTCAGGAAAAAACGCATACGCCCTTTTTGGCCAACCAAGCAACCTGGAAAGGCAAATCAGCGCTACAAAGAAGTCTCGCTTCCCATCGGTCAAAAGGGCCATGCTGAATAAAGTGTCAAAACCAGAAATGCAGGAAAGGCCACGGAGAAACGGGAGCCTTGCTACGCTGATGGGCGGGATGTAAATTGCCAACAGCCACTCTGGAGAAGTGTACGGTGTGTCCTGAAACATTTACAAAACTCAGCTTAGAGAGCATAGGGCACTTCCACTCATGGGCGTATAAATTGGGAAAACTAAAAATCAGCAAGACACAAGCACCCCAAAGTTTAGGGCTGCTCTGTTGACAAGAACCTCCACTTCGTTACACCTTAAATATCCCAGGAAAGAGAAAAATGGATAAAGAAGTTGTGCTCCTTATGTACAATGGAATATCACTCAGCCATGAAATCAACGTCATAAGGCTAGTAGCAGCATGATGAGTGGATTTAGGTACGACGATTCTAAGTCAAATAAGTCACGCAGAAAAAGACACTTATCATAAGATATCACTTATAGAGGGAATGTAAAAACCGCTACCCTTGAACTGAATTACAAAACAGAACAGAGTCACACGGTTAGAAAAGACACTATGGCTGCCTAACGGGAAACGTGAGGTGGGGTGATGCATAAAACAAGGGTTTCAAATTAGCTCAGATACCGTTCCATAAACCCAATACGTAATAGACAAGACCTACTCCTTGCTCAGGGAACTGGACTCAACACCCCCTATTCACCGCCCAAGAATATATCTGACTAGTAAGAATCTTAAAACCTATGTATTGATATCTCTCTGTAAGTGAGTCAAGTGGGTGTAAAGCTGCATAAACACAGCAGTGAAAAGCAGCTAAACCCCATTATAAAACTCAAATAATTTTAAAAACCCGTGAAACAAAGACAGTGAAAGAGAGAGAAATTCTTACAAAATTCGTTCAGGGGCTGTGATGCCACCTGGATTGACCATGTCTAGACCCGCAGCTGATTGAGACATAAGGGTGGACACTCTTAGGGCTGAGAGGTTTGGTGAGGTTGGGTGAGCAAACGCAGACGCTTTAAAGTAATACTGCGTGGTACCCATCCCATGGGTCCCAAATCTCCAGGTTCAAGGGCATCTGCCTACATCGAAAACATGCATGAGAAACCCAGAAGATGGTCCACCGAGTGATCGGGAAAGGTTTCTAAAACGCACCTCATTTCTCATCTCCTTGTGCTCGGGTTCGCCATTCCAGCCGCTTTACTAGCAATCTCCCTCCTTGGAGAATCAGCACCTTTAACCTCCTGTTCCATACAGGTTGCAATTTGAACTGAGGATGAACGGGAAGACGGGGAACCAATGAGAGACTAGCTCTAGGTGTTGGGACAGGCACAGGTCACTCTAGTTTCCCATCAGGAAGAAGAATTAACCAGAGGCTCAGTCTGCCGCCCGGAAGCAGAATAGGGCCTAAAGCAATCCTGCGCTTTTGCGGCCAGCTCCCAAGAGAGCGAGTTGAAAAATGGAGCTCAGGGGCACTGCAATTCACAAACCTGCAGACTTATAAATGATAACTCTCGTCTACAAATATATTGAGGGAAGGCAACAAAGAGGATTTGAAAGCAAGGCAGAATTGCAGGAAACAGATTTCAGGAGGCAGATTCGAATCGCCTTTAAAGCACAGGAAAAGCGGCAAAACCTCGACAATGATGCCCTTGGCCAAAAAGGGCGTATGCGTTTTTTCCTGAATATATTCAGGAAAAAACGCATCCGCCCTTTTTGGCCAACCAAGCAACCTGGAAAGGCAAATCAGCGCTACAAAGAAGTCTCGCTTCCCATCGGTCAAAAGGGCCATGCTGAATAAAGTGTCAAAACCAGAAATGCAGGACAGGCCACGGAGAAACGGGAGCCTTGCTACGCTGATGGGCGGGATGTAAATTGCCAACAGCCACTCTGGAGAAGTGTACGGTGTGTCCTGAAACATTTACAAAACTCAGCTTAGAGAGCATAGGGCACTTCCACTCATGGGCGTATACATTGGGAAAACTAAAAATCAGCAAGACACAAGCACCCCAAAGTTTAGGGCTGCTCTGTTGACAAGAACCTCCACTTCGTTACACCTTAAATATCCCAGGAAAGAGAAAAATGGATAAAGAAGTTGTGCTCCTTATGTACAATGGAATATCACTCAGCCATGAAATCAACGTCATAAGGCTAGTAGCAGCATGATGAGTGGATTTAGGTACGACGATTCTAAGTCAAATAAGTCACGCAGAAAAAGACACTTATCATAAGATATCACTTATAGAGGGAATGTAAAAACCGCTACCCTTGAACTGAATTACAAAACAGAACAGGGTCACACGGTTAGAAAAGACACTATGGCTGCCTAACGGGAAAGGTGAGGTGGGGTGATGCCTAAAACAAGGGTTTCAAATTAGCTCAGATACCGTTCCATAAACCCAATACGTAATAGACAAGACCTACTCCTTGCTCAGGGAACTGGACTCAACACCCCCTATTCACCGCCCAAGAATATATCTGACTAGTAAGAATCTTAAAACCTATGTATTGATATCTCTCTGTAAGTGAGTCAAGTGGGTGTAAAGCTGCATAAACACAGCAGTGAAAAGCAGCTAAACCCCATTATAAAACTCAAATAATTTTAAAAACCCGTGAAACAAAGACAGTGAAAGAGAGAGAAATTCTTACAAAATTCGTTCAGGGGCTGTGATGCCACCTGGATTGACCATGTCTAGACCCGCAGCTGATTGAGACATAAGGGTGGACACTCTTAGGGCTGAGAGGTTTGGTGAGGTTGGGTGAGCAAACGCAGACGCTTTAAAGTAATACTGCGTGGTACCCATCCCATGGGTCCCAAATCTCCAGGTTCAAGGGCATCTGCCTACATCGAAAACATGCATGAGAAACCCAGAAGATGGTCCACCGAGTGATCGGGAAAGGTTTCTAAAACGCACCTCATTTCTCATCTCCTTGTGCTCGGGTTCGCCATTCCAGCCGCTTTACTAGCAATCTCCCTCCTTGGAGAATCAGCACCTTTAACCTCCTGTTCCATACAGGTGGCAATTTGAACTGAGGATGAACGGGAAGACGGGGAACCATATGAGAGACTAGCTCTAGGTGTTGGGACAGGCACAGGTCACTCTAGTTTCCCATCAGGAAGAAGAATTAACCAGAGGCTCAGTCTGCCGCCCGGAAGCAGAATAGTGCCTAAAGCAATCCTGCGCTTTTGCGGCCAGCTCCCAAGAGAGCGAGTTGAAAAATGGAGCTCAGGGGCACTGCAATTCACAAACCTGCAGACTTATAAATGATAACTCTCGTCTACAAATATATTGAGGGAAGGCAACAAAGAGGATTTGAAAGCAAGGCAGAATTGCAGGAAACAGATTTCAGCAGGCAGATTCGAATCGCCTTTAAAGCACAGGAAAAGCGGCAAAACCTCGACAATGATGCCCTTGGCCAAAAAGGGCGTATGCGTTTTTTCCTGAATATATTCAGGAAAAAACGCATACGCCCTTTTTGGCCAACCAAGCAACCTGGAAAGGCAAATCAGCGCTACAAAGAAGTCTCGCTTCCCATCGGTCAAAAGGGCCATGCTGAATAAAGTGTCAAAACCAGAAATGCAGGACAGGCCACGGAGAAACGGGAGCCTTGCTACGCTGATGGGCGGGATGTAAATTGCCAACAGCCACTCTGGAGAAGTGTACGGTGTGTCCTGAAACATTTACAAAACTCAGCTTAGAGAGCATAGGGCACTTCCACTCATGGGCGTATACATTGGGAAAACTAAAAATCAGCAAGACACAAGCACCCCAAAGTTTAGGGCTGCTCTGTTGACAAGAACCTCCACTTCGTTACACCTTAAATATCCCAGGAAAGAGAAAAATGGATAAAGAAGTTGTGCTCCTTATGTACAATGGAATATCACTCAGCCATGAAATCAACGTCATAAGGCTAGTAGCAGCATGATGAGTGGATTTAGGTACGACGATTCTAAGTCAAATAAGTCACGCAGAAAAAGACACTTATCATAAGATATCACTTATAGAGGGAATGTAAAAACCGCTACCCTTGAACTGAATTACAAAACAGAACAGAGTCACACGGTTAGAAAACACACTATGGCTGCCTAACGGGAAAGGTGAGGTGGGGTGATGCATAAAACAAGGGTTTCAAATTAGCTCAGATACCGTTCCATAAACCCAATACGTAATAGACAAGACCTACTCCTTGCTCAGGGAACTGGACTCAACACCCTCTATTCACCGCCCAAGAATATATCTGACTAGTAAGAATCTTAAAACCTATGTATTGATACCTCTCTGTAAGTGAGTCAAGTGGGTGTAAAGCTGCATAAACACAGCAGTGAAAAGCAGCTAAACCCCATTATAAAACTCAATTAATTTTAAAAACCCGTGAAACAAAGACAGTGAAAGAGAGAGAAATTCTTACAAAATTCGTTCAGGGGCTGTGTTGCCACCTGGATTGACCATGTCTAGACCCGCAGCTGATTGAGACATAAGGGTGGACACTCTTAGGGCTGAGAGGTTTGGTGAGGTTGGGTGAGCAAACGCAGACGCTTTAAAGTAACACTGCGTGGTACCCATCCCATGGGTCCCAAATCTCCAGGTTCAAGGGCATCTTCCTACATCGAAAACATGCATGAGAAACCCAGAAGATGGTCCACCGAGTGATCGGGAAAGGTTTCTAAAACGCACCTCATTTCTCATCTCCTTGTGCTCGGGTTCGCCATTCCAGCCGCTTTACTAGCAATCTCCCTCCTTGGAGAATCAGCACCTTTAACCTCCTGTTCCATACAGGTGGCAATTTGAACTGAGGATGAACGGGAAGACGGGGAACCAATGAGAGACTAGCTCTAGGTGTTGGGACAGGCACAGGTCACTCTATTTTCCCATCAGGAAGAAGACTTAACCACAGGCTCAGTCTGCCGCCCGGAAGCAGAATAGGGCCTAAAGCAATCCTGCGCTTTTGCGGCCAGCTCCCAAGAGAGCGAGTTGAAAAATGGAGCTCAGGGGCACTGCAATTCACAAACCTGCAGACTTATAAATGATAACTCTCGTCTACAAATATATTGAGGGAAGGCAACAAAGAGGATTTGAAAGCAAGGCAGAATTGCAGGAAACAGATTTCAGGAGGCAGATTCGAATCGCCTTTAAAGCACAGGAAAAGCGGCAAAACCTCGACAATGATGCCCTTGGCCAAAAAGGGCGTATGCGTTTTTTCCTGAATATATTCAGGAAAAAACGCATACGCCCTTTTTGGCCAACCAAGCAACCTGGAAAGGCAAATCAGCGCTACAAAGAAGTCTCGCTTCCCATCGGTCAAAAGGGCCATGCTGAATAAAGTGTCAAAACCAGAAATGCAGGACAGGCCACGGAGAAAAGGGAGCCTTGCTACGCTGATGGGCGGGATGTAAAT
The DNA here is from genome assembly GCF_028021215.1 of Eschrichtius robustus. NCBI lineage: Eukaryota > Metazoa > Chordata > Mammalia > Artiodactyla > Eschrichtiidae > Eschrichtius > Eschrichtius robustus. Next base: position 46,801,544 of record NC_090830.1, read on the forward strand.
TGCCAACAGCCACTCTGGAGAAGTGTACGGTGTGTCCTGAAACATTTACAAAACTCAGCTTAGAGAGCATAGGGCACTTCCACTCATGGGCGTATGAATTGGGAAAACTAAAAATCAGCAAGACACAAGCACCCCAAAGTTTAGGGCTGCTCTGTTGACAAGAACCTCCACTTCGTTACACCTTAAATATCCCAGGAAAGAGAAAAATGGATAAAGAAGTTGTGCTCCTTACGTACAATGGAATATCACTCAGCCATGAAATCAACGTCATAAGGCTAGTAGCAGCATGATGAGTGGATTTAGGTACGACGATTCTAAGTGAAATAAGTCACACAGAAAAAGACACTTATCATAAGATATCACTTATAGAGGGAATGTAAAAACCGCTACCCTTGAACTGAATTACAAAACAGAACAGAGTCACACGGTTAGAAAACACACTATGGCTGCCTAACGGGAAAGGTGAGGTGGGGTGATGCCTAAAACAAGGGTTTCAAATTAGCTCAGATACCGTTCCATAAACCCAATACGTAATAGACAAGACCTACGCCTTGCTCAGCGAACTGGACTCAACACCCCCTATTCACCGCCCAAGAATATATCTGACTAGTAAGAATCTTAAAACCTATGTATTGATATCTCTCTGTAAGTGAGTCAAGTGGGTGTAAAGCTGCATAAACACAGCAGTGAAAAGCAGCTAAACCCCATTATAAAACTCAATTAATTTTAAAAACCCGTGAAACAAAGACAGTGAAAGAGAGAGAAATTCTTACAAAATTCGTTCAGGGGCTGTGATGCCACCTGGATTGACCATGTCTAGACCCGCAGCTGATTGAGACATAAGGGTGGACACTCTTAGGGCTGAGAGGTTTGGTGAGGTTGGGTGAGCAAACGCAGACGCTTTAAAGTAATACTGCGTGGTACCCATCCCATGGGTCCCAAATCTCCAGGTTCAAGGGCATCTGCCTACATCGAAAACATGCATGAGAAACCCAGAAGATGGTCCACCGAGTGATCGGGAAAGGTTTCTAAAACGCACCTCATTTCTCATCTCCTTGTGCTCGGGTTCGCCATTCCAGCCGCTTTACTAGCAATCTCCCTCCTTGGAGAATCAGCACCTTTAACCTCCTGTTCCATACAGGTGGCAATTTGAACTGAGGATGAACGGGAAGACGGGGAACCAATGAGAGACTAGCTCTAGGTGTTGGGACAGGCACAGGTCACTCTAGTTTCCCATCAGGAAGAAGAATTAACCACAGGCTGAGTCTGCCGCCCGGAAGCAGAATAGGGCCTAAAGCAATCCTGCGCTTTTGCGGCCAGCTCCCAAGAGAGCAAGTTGAAAAATGGAGCTCAGGGGCACTGCAATTCACAAACCTGCAGACTTATAAATGATAACTCTCGTCTACAAATATATTGAGGGAAGGCAACAAAGAGGATTTGAAAGCAAGGCAGAATTGCAGGAAACAGATTTCAGGAGGCAGATTCGAATCGCCTTTAAAGCACAGGAAAAGCGGCAAAACCTCGACAATGATGCCCTTGGCCAAAAAGGGCGTATGCGTTTTTTCCTGAATATATTCAGGAAAAAACGCATACGCCCTTTTTGGCCAACCAAGCAACCTGGAAAGGCAAATCAGCGCTACAAAGAAGTCTCGCTTCCCATCGGTCAAAAGGGCCATGCTGAATAAAGTGTCAAAACCAGAAATGCAGGACAGGCCACGGAGAAACGGGAGCCTTGCTACGCTGATGGGCGGGATGTAAATTGCCAACAGCCACTCTGGAGAAGTGTACGGTGTGTCCTGAAACATTTACAAAACTCAGCTTAGAGAGCATAGGGCACTTCCACTCATGGGCGTATACATTGGGAAAACTAAAAATCAGCAAGACACAAGCACCCCAAAGTTTAGGGCTGCTCTGTTGACAAGAACCTCCACTTCGTTACACCTTAAATATCCCAGGAAAGAGAAAAATGGATAAAGAAGTTGTGCTCCGTATGTACAATGGAATATCACTCAGCCATGAAATCAACGTCATAAGGCTAGTAGCAGCATGATGAGTGGATTTAGGTACGACGATTCTAAGTCAAATAAGTCACGCAGAAAAAGACACTTATCATAAGATATCACTTATAGAGGGAATGTAAAAACCGCTACCCTTGAACTGAATTACAAAACAGAACAGGGTCACACGGTTAGAAAAGACACTATGGCTGCCTAACGGGAAAGGTGAGGTGGGGTGATGCATAAAACAAGGGTTTCAAATTAGCTCAGATACCGTTCCATAAACCCAATACGTAATAGACAAGACCTACTCCTTGCTCAGGGAACTGGACTCAACACCCCCTATTCACCGCCCAAGAATATATCTGACTAGTAAGAATCTTAAAACCTATGTATTGATATCTCTCTGTAAGTGAGTCAAGTGGGTGTAAAGCTGCATAAACACAGCAGTGAAAAGCAGCTAAACCCCATTATAAAACTCAAATAATTTTAAAAACCCGTGAAACAAAGACAGTGAAAGAGAGAGAAATTCTTACAAAATTCGTTCAGGGGCTGTGATGCCACCTGGATTGACCATGTCTAGACCCGCAGCTGATTGAGACATAAGGGTGGACACTCTTAGGGCTGAGAGGTTTGGTGAGGTTGGGTGAGCAAACGCAGACGCTTTAAAGTAATACTGCGTGGTACCCATCCCATGGGTCCCAAATCTCCAGGTTCAAGGGCATCTGCCTACATCGAAAACATGCATGAGAAACCCAGAAGATGGTCCACCGAGTGATCGGGAAAGGTTTCTAAAACGCACCTCATTTCTCATCTCCTTGTGCTCGGGTTCGCCATTCCAGCCGCTTTACTAGCAATCTCCCTCCTTGGAGAATCAGCACCTTTAACCTCCTGTTCCATACAGGTTGCAATTTGAACTGAGGATGAACGGGAAGACGGGGAACCAATGAGAGACTAGCTCTAGGTGTTGGGACAGGCACAGGTCACTCTAGTTTCCCATCAGGAAGAAGAATTAACCAGAGGCTCAGTCTGCCGCCCGGAAGCAGAATAGTGCCTAAAGCAATCCTGCGCTTTTGCAGCCAGCTCCCAAGAGAGCGAGTTGAAAAATGGAGCTCAGGGGCACTGCAATTCACAAACCTGCAGACTTATAAATGATAACTCTCGTCTACAAATATATTGAGGGAAGGCAACAAAGAGGATTTGAAAGCAAGGCAGAATTGCAGGAAACAGATTTCAGCAGGCAGATTCGAATCGCCTTTAAAGCACAGGAAAAGCGGCAAAACCTCGACAATGATGCCCTTGGCCAAAAAGGGCGTATGCGTTTTTTCCTGAATATATTCAGGAAAAAACGCATACGCCCTTTTTGGCCAACCAAGCAACCTGGAAAGGCAAATCAGCGCTACAAAGAAGTCTCGCTTCCCATCGGTCAAAAGGGCCATGCTGAATAAAGTGTCAAAACCAGAAATGCAGGACAGGCCACGGAGAAACGGGAGCCTTGCTACGCTGATGGGCGGGATGTAAATTGCCAACAGCCACTCTGGAGAAGTGTACGGTGTGTCCTGAAACATTTACAAAACTCAGCTTAGAGAGCATAGGGCACTTCCACTCATGGGCGTATACATTGGGAAAACTAAAAATCAGCAAGACACAAGCACCCCAAAGTTTAGGGCTGCTCTGTTGACAAGAACCTCCACTTCGTTACACCTTAAATATCCCAGGAAAGAGAAAAATGGATAAAGAAGTTGTGCTCCTTATGTACAATGGAATATCACTCAGCCATGAAATCAACGTCATAAGGCTAGTAGCAGCATGATGAGTGGATTTAGGTACGACGATTCTAAGTCAAATAAGTCACGCAGAAAAAGACACTTATCATAAGATATCACTTATAGAGGGAATGTAAAAACCGCTACCCTTGAACTGAATTACAAAACAGAACAGAGTCACACGGTTAGAAAACACACTATGGCTGCCTAACGGGAAAGGTGAGGTGGGGTGATGCATAAAACAAGGGTTTCAAATTAGCTCAGATACCGTTCCATAAACCCAATACGTAATAGACAAGACCTACTCCTTGCTCAGGGAACTGGACTCAACACCCTCTATTCACCGCCCAAGAATATATCTGACTAGTAAGAATCTTAAAACCTATGTATTGATACCTCTCTGTAAGTGAGTCAAGTGGGTGTAAAGCTGCATAAACACAGCAGTGAAAAGCAGCTAAACCCCATTATAAAACTCAATTAATTTTAAAAACCCGTGAAACAAAGACAGTGAAAGAGAGAGAAATTCTTACAAAATTCGTTCAGGGGCTGTGTTGCCACCTGGATTGACCATGTCTAGACCCGCAGCTGATTGAGACATAAGGGTGGACACTCTTAGGGCTGAGAGGTTTGGTGAGGTTGGGTGAGCAAACGCAGACGCTTTAAAGTAACACTGCGTGGTACCCATCCCATGGGTCCCAAATCTCCAGGTTCAAGGGCATCTTCCTACATCGAAAACATGCATGAGAAACCCAGAAGATGGTCCACCGAGTGATCGGGAAAGGTTTCTAAAACGCACCTCATTTCTCATCTCCTTGTGCTCGGGTTCGCCATTCCAGCCGCTTTACTAGCAATCTCCCTCCTTGGAGAATCAGCACCTTTAACCTCCTGTTCCATACAGGTGGCAATTTGAACTGAGGATGAACGGGAAGACGGGGAACCAATGAGAGACTAGCTCTAGGTGTTGGGACAGGCACAGGTCACTCTGTTTTCCCATCAGGAAGAAGACTTAACCACAGGCTCAGTCTGCCGCCCGGAAGCAGAATAGGGCCTAAAGCAATCCTGCGCTTTTGCGGCCAGCTCCCAAGAGAGCGAGTTGAAAAATGGAGCTCAGGGGCACTGCAATTCACAAACCTGCAGACTTATAAATGATAACTCTCGTCTACAAATATATTGAGGGAAGGCAACAAAGAGGATTTGAAAGCAAGTCAGAATTGCAGGAAACAGATTTCAGGAGGCAGATTCGAATCGCCTTTAAAGCACAGGAAAAGCGGCAAAACCTCGACAATGATGCCCTTGGCCAAAAAGGGCGTATGCGTTTTTTCCTGAATATATTCAGGAAAAAACGCATACGCCCTTTTTGGCCAACCAAGCAACCTGGAAAGGCAAATCAGCGCTACAAAGAAGTCTCGCTTCCCATCGGTCAAAAGGGCCATGCTGAATAAAGTGTCAAAACCAGAAATGCAGGACAGGCCACGGAGAAAAGGGAGCCTTGCTACGCTGATGGGCGGGATGTAAATTGCCAACAGCCACTCTGGAGAAGTGTACGGTGTGTCCTGAAACATTTACAAAACTCAGCTTAGAGAGCATAGGGCACTTCCACTCATGGGCGTATGAATTGGGAAAACTAAAAATCAGCAAGACACAAGCACCCCAAAGTTTAGGGCTGCTCTGTTGACAAGAACCTCCACTTCGTTACACCTTAAATATCCCAGGAAAGAGAAAAATGGATAAAGAAGTTGTGCTCCTTACGTACAATGGAATATCACTCAGCCATGAAATCAACGTCATAAGGCTAGTAGCAGCATGATGAGTGGATTTAGGTACGACGATTCTAAGTGAAATAAGTCACACAGAAAAAGACACTTATCATAAGATATCACTTATAGAGGGAATGTAAAAACCGCTACCCTTGAACTGAATTACAAAACAGAACAGAGTCACACGGTTAGAAAACACACTATGGCTGCCTAACGGGAAAGGTGAGGTGGGGTGATGCCTAAAACAAGGGTTTCAAATTAGCTCAGATACCGTTCCATAAACCCAATACGTAATAGACAAGACCTACGCCTTGCTCAGCGAACTGGACTCAACACCCCCTATTCACCGCCCAAGAATATATCTGACTAGTAAGAATCTTAAAACCTATGTATTGATATCTCTCTGTAAGTGAGTCAAGTGGGTGTAAAGCTGCATAAACACAGCAGTGAAAAGCAGCTAAACCCCATTATAAAACTCAATTAATTTTAAAAACCCGTGAAACAAAGACAGTGAAAGAGAGAGAAATTCTTACAAAATTCGTTCAGGGGCTGTGATGCCACCTGGATTGACCATGTCTAGACCCGCAGCTGATTGAGACATAAGGGTGGACACTCTTAGGGCTGAGAGGTTTGGTGAGGTTGGGTGAGCAAACGCAGACGCTTTAAAGTAATACTGCGTGGTACCCATCCCATGGGTCCCAAATCTCCAGGTTCAAGGGCATCTGCCTACATCGAAAACATGCATGAGAAACCCAGAAGATGGTCCACCGAGTGATCGGGAAAGGTTTCTAAAACGCACCTCATTTCTCATCTCCTTGTGCTCGGGTTCGCCATTCCAGCCGCTTTACTAGCAATCTCCCTCCTTGGAGAATCAGCACCTTTAACCTCCTGTTCCATACAGGTGGCAATTTGAACTGAGGATGAACGGGAAGACGGGGAACCAATGAGAGACTAGCTCTAGGTGTTGGGACAGGCACAGGTCACTCTAGTTTCCCATCAGGAAGAAGAATTAACCACAGGCTGAGTCTGCCGCCCGGAAGCAGAATAGGGCCTAAAGCAATCCTGCGCTTTTGCGGCCAGCTCCCAAGAGAGCGAGTTGAAAAATGGAGCTCAGGGGCACTGCAATTCACAAACCTGCAGACTTATAAATGATAACTCTCGTCTACAAATATATTGAGGGAAGGCAACAAAGAGGATTTGAAAGCAAGGCAGAATTGCAGGAAACAGATTTCAGGAGGCAGATTCGAATCGCCTTTAAAGCACAGGAAAAGCGGCAAAACCTCGACAATGATGCCCTTGGCCAAAAAGGGCGTATGCGTTTTTTCCTGAATATATTCAGAAAAAAACGCATACGCCCTTTTTGGCCAACCAAGCAACCTGGAAAGGCAAATCAGCGCTACAAAGAAGTCTCGCTTCCCATCGGTCAAAAGGGCCATGCTGAATAAAGTGTCAAAACCAGAAATGCAGGACAGGCCACGGAGAAACGGGAGCCTTGCTACGCTGATGGGCGGGATGTAAATTGCCAACAGCCACTCTGGAGAAGTGTACGGTGTGTCCTGAAACATTTACAAAACTCAGCTTAGAGAGCATAGGGCACTTCCACTCATGGGCGTATACATTGGGAAAACTAAAAATCAGCAAGACACAAGCACCCCAAAGTTTAGGGCTGCTCTGTTGACAAGAACCTCCACTTCGTTACACCTTAAATATCCCAGGAAAGAGAAAAATGGATAAAGAAGTTGTGCTCCGTATGTACAATGGAATATCACTCAGCCATGAAATCAACGTCATAAGGCTCGTAGCAGCATGATGAGTGGATTTAGGTACGACGATTCTAAGTCAAATAAGTCACGCAGAAAAAGACACTTATCATAAGATATCACTTATAGAGGGAATGTAAAAACCGCTACCCTTGAACTGAATTACAAAACAGAACAGGGTCACACGGTTAGAAAAGACACTATGGCTGCCTAACGGGAAAGGTGAGGTGGGGTGATGCATAAAACAAGGGTTTCAAATTAGCTCAGATACCGTTCCATAAACCCAATACGTAATAGACAAGACCTACTCCTTGCTCAGGGAACTGGACTCAACACCCCCTATTCACCGCCCAAGAATATATCTGACTAGTAAGAATCTTAAAACCTATGTATTGATATCTCTCTGTAAGTGAGTCAAGTGGGTGTAAAGCTGCATAAACACAGCAGTGAAAAGCAGCTAAACCCCATTATAAAACTCAAATAATTTTAAAAACCCGTGAAACAAAGACAGTGAAAGAGAGAGAAATTCTTACAAAATTCGTTCAGGGGCTGTGATGCCACCTGGATTGACCATGTCTAGACCCGCAGCTGATTGAGACATAAGGGTGGACACTCTTAGGGCTGAGAGGTTTGGTGAGGTTGGGTGAGCAAACGCAGACGCTTTAAAGTAATACTGCGTGGTACCCATCCCATGGGTCCCAAATCTCCAGGTTCAAGGGCATCTGCCTACATCGAAAACATGCATGAGAAACCCAGAAGATGGTCCACCGAGTGATCGGGAAAGGTTTCTAAAAAGCACCTCATTTCTCATCTCCTTGTGCTCGGGTTCGCCATTCCAGCCGCTTTACTAGCAATCTCCCTCCTTGGAGAATCAGCACCTTTAACCTCCTGTTCCATACAGCTGGCAATTTGAACTGAGGATGAAAGGGAAGACGGGGAACCAATGAGAGACTAGCTCTAGGTGTTGGGACAGGCACAGGTCACTCTAGTTTCCCATCAGGAAGAAGAATTAACCACAGGCTCAGTCTGCCGCCCGGAAGCAGAATAGGGCCTAAAGCAATCCTGCGCTTTTGCGGCCAGCTCCCAAGAGAGCGAGTTGAAAAATGGAGCTCAGGGGCACTGCAATTCACAAACCTGCAGACTTATAAATGATAACTCTCGTCTACAAATATATTGAGGGAAGGCAACAAAGAGGATTTGAAAGCAAGGCAGAATTGCAGGAAACAGATTTCAGGAGGCAGATTCGAATCGCCTTTAAAGCACAGGAAAAGCGGCAAAACCTCGACAATGATGCCCTTGGCCAAAAAGGGCGTATGCGTTTTTTCCTGAATATATTCAGGAAAAAACGCATACGCCCTTTTTGGCCAACCAAGCAACCTGGAAAGGCAAATCAGCGCTACAAAGAAGTCTCGCTTCCCATCGGTCAAAAGGGCCATGCTGAATAAAGTGTCAAAACCAGAAATGCAGGACAGGCCACGGAGAAACGGGAGCCTTGCTACGCTGATGGGCGGGATGTAAATTGCCAACAGCCACTCTGGAGAAGAGTACGGTGTGTCCTGAAACATTTACAAAACTCAGCTTAGAGAGCATAGGGCACTTCCACTCATGGGCGTATACATTGGGAAAACTAAAAATCAGCAAGACACAAGCACCCCAAAGTTTAGGGCTGCTCTGTTGACAAGAACCTCCACTTCGTTACACCTTAAATATCCCAGGAAAGAGAAAAATGGATAAAGAAGTTGTGCTCCTTATGTACAATGGATTATCACTCAGCCATGAAATCAACCTCATAAGGCTAGTAGCAGCATGATGAGTGGATTTAGGTACGACGATTCTAAGTGAAATAAGTCACACAGAAAAAGACACTTATCATAAGATATCACTTATAGAGGGAATGTAAAAACCGCTACCCTTGAACTGAATTACAAAACAGAACAGAGTCACACGGTTAGAAAACACACTATGGCTGCCTAACGGGAAAGGTGAGGTGGGGTGATGCCTAAAACAAGGGTTTCAAATTAGCTCAGATACCGTTCCATAAACCCAATACGTAATAGACAAGACCTACTCCTTGCTCAGGGAACTGGACTCAACACCCCCTATTCACCGCCCAAGAATATATCTGACTAGTAAGAATCTTAAAACCTATGTATTGATATCTCTCTGTAAGTGAGTCAAGTGGGTGTAAAGCTGCATAAACACAGCAGTGAAAAGCAGCTAAACCCCATTATAAAACTCAAATAATTTTAAAAACCCGTGAAACAAAGACAGTGAAAGAGAGAGAAATTCTTACAAAATTCGTTCAGGGGTTGTGATGCCACCTGGATTGACCATGTCTAGACCCGCAGCTGATTGAGACATAAGGGTGGACACTCTTAGGGCTGAGAGGTTTGGTGAGGTTGGGTGAGCAAACGCAGACGCTTTAAAGTAATACTGCGTGGTACCCATCCCATGGGTCCCAAATCTCCAGGTTCAAGGGCATCTGCCTACATCGAAAACATGCATGAGAAACCCAGAAGATGGTCCACCGAGTGATCGGGAAAGGTTTCTAAAACGCACCTCATTTCTCATCTCCTTGTGCTCGGGTTCGCCATTCCAGCCGCTTTACTAGCAATCTCCCTCCTTGGAGAATCAGCACCTTTAACCTCCTGTTCCATACAGGTTGCAATTTGAACTGAGGATGAACGGGAAGACGGGGAACCAATGAGAGACTAGCTCTAGGTGTTGGGACAGGCACAGGTCACTCTATTTTCCCATCAGGAAGAAGAATTAACCAGAGGCTCAGTCTGCCGCCCGGAAGCAGAATAGTGCCTAAAGCAATCCTGCGCTTTTGCGGCCAGCTCCCAAGAGAGCGAGTTGAAAAATGGAGCTCAGGGGCACTGCAATTCACAAACCTGCAGACTTATAAATGATAACTCTCGTCTACAAATATATTGAGGGAAGGCAACAAAGAGGATTTGAAAGCAAGGCAGAATTGCAGGAAACAGATTTCAGCAGGCAGATTCGAATCGCCTTTAAATCACAGGAAAAGCGGCAAAATCTCGACAATGATGCCCTTGGCCAAAAAGGGCGTATGCGTTTTTTCCTGAATATATTCAGGAAAAAACGCATACGCCCTTTTTGGCCAACCAAGCAACCTGGAAAGGCAAATCAGCGCTACAAAGAAGTCTCGCTTCCCATCGGTCAAAAGGGCCATGCTGAATAAAGTGTCAAAACCAGAAATGCAGGAAAGGCCACGGAGAAACGGGAGCCTTGCTACGCTGATGGGCGGGATGTAAATTGCCAACAGCCACTCTGGAGAAGTGTACGGTGTGTCCTGAAACATTTACAAAACTCAGCTTAGAGAGCATAGGGCACTTCCACTCATGGGCGTATACATTGGGAAAACTAAAAATCAGCAAGACACAAGCACCCCAAAGTTTAGGGCTGCTCTGTTGACAAGAACCTCCACTTCGTTACACCTTAAATATCCCAGGAAAGAGAAAAATGGATAAAGAAGTTGTGCTCCTTATGTACAATGGAATATCACTCAGCCATGAAATCAACGTCATAAGGCTAGTAGCAGCATGATGAGTGGATTTAGGTACGACGATTCTAAGTCAAATAAGTCACGCAGAAAAAGACACTTATCATAAGATATCACTTATAGAGGGAATGTAAAAACCGCTACCCTTGAACTGAATTACAAAACAGAACAGAGTCACACGGTTAGAAAAGACACTATGGCTGCCTAACGGGAAACGTGAGGTGGGGTGATGCATAAAACAAGGGTTTCAAATTAGCTCAGATACCGTTCCATAAACCCAATACGTAATAGACAAGACCTACTCCTTGCTCAGGGAACTGGACTCAACACCCCCTATTCACCGCCCAAGAATATATCTGACTAGTAAGAATCTTAAAACCTATGTATTGATATCTCTCTGTAAGTGAGTCAAGTGGGTGTAAAGCTGCATAAACACAGCAGTGAAAAGCAGCTAAACCCCATTATAAAACTCAAATAATTTTAAAAACCCGTGAAACAAAGACAGTGAAAGAGAGAGAAATTCTTACAAAATTCGTTCAGGGGCTGTGATGCCACCTGGATTGACCATGTCTAGACCCGCAGCTGATTGAGACATAAGGGTGGACACTCTTAGGGCTGAGAGGTTTGGTGAGGTTGGGTGAGCAAACGCAGACGCTTTAAAGTAATACTGCGTGGTACCCATCCCATGGGTCCCAAATCTCCAGGTTCAAGGGCATCTGCCTACATCGAAAACATGCATGAGAAACCCAGAAGATGGTCCACCGAGTGATCGGGAAAGGTTTCTAAAACGCACCTCATTTCTCATCTCCTTGTGCTCGGGTTCGCCATTCCAGCCGCTTTACTAGCAATCTCCCTCCTTGGAGAATCAGCACCTTTAACCTCCTGTTCCATACAGGTGGCAATTTGAACTGAGGATGAACGGGAAGACGGGGAACCAATGAGAGACTAGCTCTAGGTGTTGGGACAGGCACAGGTCACTCTATTTTCCCATCAGGAAGAAGAATTAACCAGAGGCTCAGTCTGCCGCCCGGAAGCAGAATAGTGCCTAAAGCAATCCTGCGCTTTTGCGGCCAGCTCCCAAGAGAGCGAGTTGAAAAATGGAGCTCAGGGGCACTGCAATTCACAAACCTGCAGACTTATAAATGATAACTCTCGTCTACAAATATATTGAGGGAAGGCAACAAAGAGGATTTGAAAGCAAGGCAGAATTGCAGGAAACAGATTTCAGCAGGCAGATTCGAATCGCCTTTAAAGCACAGGAAAAGCGGCAAAACCTCGACAATGATGCCCTTGGCCAAAAAGGGCGTATGCGTTTTTTCCTGAATATATTCAGGAAAAAAAGCATACGCCCTTTTTGGCCAACCAAGCAACCTGGAAAGGCAAATCAGCGCTACAAAGAAGTCTCGCTTCCCATCGGTCAAAAGGGCCATGCTGAATAAAGTGTCAAAACCAGAAATGCAGGACAGGCCACGGAGAAACGGGAGCCTTGCTACGCTGATGGGCGGGATGTAAATTGCCAACAGCCACTCTGGAGAAGTGTACGGTGTGTCCTGAAACATTTACAAAACTCAGCTTAGAGAGCATAGGGCACTTCCACTCATGGGCGTATACATTGGGAAAACTAAAAATCAGCAAGACACAAGCACCCCAAAGTTTAGGGCTGCTCTGTTGACAAGAACCTCCACTTCGTTACACCTTAAATATCCCAGGAAAGAGAAAAATGGATAAAGAAGTTGTGCTCCTTATGTACAATGGAATATCACTCAGCCATGAAATCAACGTCATAAGGCTAGTAGCAGCATGATGAGTGGATTTAGGTACGACGATTCTAAGTCAAATAAGTCACGCAGAAAAAGACACTTATCATAAGATATCACTTATAGAGGGAATGTAAAAACCGCTACCCTTGAACTGAATTACAAAACAGAACAGGGTCACACGGTTAGAAAAGACACTATGGCTGCCTAACGGGAATGGTGAGGTGGGGTGATGCATAAAACAAGGGTTTCAAATTAGCTCAGATACCGTTCCATAAACCCAATACGTAATAGACAAGACCTACTCCTTGCTCAGGGAACTGGACTCAACACCCCCTATTCACCGCCCAAGAATATATCTGACTAGTAAGAATCTTAAAACCTATGTATTGATATCTCTCTGTAAGTGAGTCAAGTGGGTGTAAAGCTGCATAAACACAGCAGTGAAAAGCAGCTAAACCCCATTATAAAACTCAAATAATTTTAAAAACCCGTGAAACAAAGACAGTGAAAGAGAGAGAAATTCTTACAAAATTTGTTCAGGGGCTGTGATGCCACCTGGATTGACCATGTCTAGACCCGCAGCTGATTGAGACATAAGGGTGGACACTCTTAGGGCTGAGAGGTTTGGTGAGGTTGGGTGAGCAAACGCAGACGCTTTAAAGTAATACTGCGTGGTACCCATCCCATGGGTCCCAAATCTCCAGGTTCAAGGGCATCTGCCTACATCGAAAACATGCATGAGAAACCCAGAAGATGGTCCACCGAGTGATCGGGAAAGGTTTCTAAAACGCACCTCATTTCTCATCTCCTTGTGCTCGGGTTCGCCATTCCAGCCGCTTTACTAGCAATCTCCCTCCTTGGAGAATCAGCACCTTTAACCTCCTGTTCCATACAGGTGGCAATTTGAACTGAGGATGAACGGGAAGACGGGGAACCAATGAGAGACTAGCTCTAGGTGTTGGGACAGGCACAGGTCACTCTAGTTTCCCATCAGGAAGAAGAATTAACCACAGGCTCAGTCTGCCGCCCGGAAGCAGAATAGTGCCTAAAGCAATCCTGCGCTTTTGCGGCCAGCTCCCAAGAGAGCGAGTTGAAAAATGGAGCTCAGGGGCACTGCAATTCACAAACCTGCAGACTTATAAATGATAACTCTCGTCTACAAATATATTGAGGGAAGGCAACAAAGAGGATTTGAAAGCAAGGCAGAATTGCAGGAAACAGATTTCAGGAGGCAGATTCGAATCGCCTTTAAAGCACAGGAAAAGCGGCAAAACCTCGACAATGATGCCCTTGGCCAAAAAGGGCGTATGCGTTTTTTCCTGAATATATTCAGGAAAAAACGCATACGCCCTTTTTGGCCAACCAAGCAACCTGGAAAGGCAAATCAGCGCTACAAAGAAGTCTCGCTTCCCATCGGTCAAAAGGGCCATGCTGAATAAAGTGTCAAAACCAGAAATGCAGGACAGGCCACGGAGAAACGGGAGCCTTGCTACGCTGATGGGCGGGATGTAAATTGCCAACAGCCACTCTGGAGAAGAGTACGGTGTGTCCTGAAACATTTACAAAACTCAGCTTAGAGAGCATAGGGCACTTTCACTCATGGGCGTATACATTGGGAAAACTAAAAATCAGCAAGACACAAGCACCCCAAAGTTTAGGGCTGCTCTGTTGACAAGAACCTCCACTTCGTTACACCTTAAATATCCCAGGAAAGAGAAAAATGGATAAAGAAGTTGTGCTCCTTATGTACAATGGATTATCACTCAGCCATGAAATCAACCTCATAAGGCTAGTAGCAGCATGATGAGTGGATTTAGGTACGACGATTCTAAGTGAAATAAGTCACACAGAAAAAGACACTTATCATAAGATATCACTTATAGAGGGAATGTAAAAACCGCTACCCTTGAACTGAATTACAAAACAGAACAGAGTCACACGGTTAGAAAACACACTATGGCTGCCTAACGGGAAAGGTGAGGTGGGGTGATGCATAAAACAAGGGTTTCAAATTAGCTCAGATACCGTTCCATAAACCCAATACGTAATAGACAAGACCTACTCCTTGCTCAGGGAACTGGACTCAACACCCCCTATTCACCGCCCAAGAATATATCTGACTAGTAAGAATCTTAAAACCTATGTATTGATATCTCTCTGTAAGTGAGTCAAGTGGGTGTAAAGCTGCATAAACACAGCAGTGAAAAGCAGCTAAACCCCATTATAAAACTCAAATAATTTTAAAAACCCGTGAAACAAAGACAGTGAAAGAGAGAGAAATTCTTACAAAATTCGTTCAGGGGTTGTGATGCCACCTGGATTGACCATGTCTAGACCCGCAGCTGATTGAGACATAAGGGTGGACACTCTTAGGGCTGAGAGGTTTGGTGAGGTTGGGTGAGCAAACGCAGACGCTTTAAAGTAATACTGCGTGGTACCCATCCCATGGGTCCCAAATCTCTAGGTTCAAGGGCATCTGCCTACATCGAAAACATGCATGAGAAACCCAGAAGATGGTCCACCGAGTGATCGGGAAAGGTTTCTAAAACGCACCTCATTTCTCATCTCCTTGTGCTCGGGTTCGCCATTCCAGCCGCTTTACTAGCAATCTCCCTCCTTGGAGAATCAGCACCTTTAACCTCCTGTTCCATACAGGTGGCAATTTGAACTGAGGATGAACGGGAAGACGGGGAACCAATGAGAGACTAGCTCTAGGTGTTGGGACAGGCACAGGTCACTCTATTTTCCCATCAGGAAGAAGAATTAACCAGAGGCTCAGTCTGCCGCCCGGAAGCAGAATAGTGCCTAAAGCAATCCTGCGCTTTTGCGGCCAGCTCCCAAGAGAGCGAGTTGAAAAATGGAGCTCAGGGGCACTGCAATTCACAAACCTGCAGACTTATAAATGATAACTCTCGTCTACAAATATATTGAGGGAAGGCAACAAAGAGGATTTGAAAGCAAGGCAGAATTGCAGGAAACAGATTTCAGCAGGCAGATTCGAATCGCCTTTAAAGCACAGGAAAAGCGGCAAAATCTCGACAATGATGCCCTTGGCCAAAAAGGGCGTATGCGTTTTTTCCTGAATATATTCAGGAAAAAACGCATACGCCCTTTTTGGCCAACCAAGCAACCTGGAAAGGCAAATCAGCGCTACAAAGAAGTCTCGCTTCCCATCGGTCAAAAGGGCCATGCTGAATAAAGTGTCAAAACCAGAAATGCAGGAAAGGCCACGGAGAAACGGGAGCCTTGCTACGCTGATGGGCGGGATGTAAATTGCCAACAGCCACTCTGGAGAAGTGTACGGTGTGTCCTGAAACATTTACAAAACTCAGCTTAGAGAGCATAGGGCACTTCCACTCATGGGCGTATAAATTGGGAAAACTAAAAATCAGCAAGACACAAGCACCCCAAAGTTTAGGGCTGCTCTGTTGACAAGAACCTCCACTTCGTTACACCTTAAATATCCCAGGAAAGAGAAAAATGGATAAAGAAGTTGTGCTCCTTATGTACAATGGAATATCACTCAGCCATGAAATCAACGTCATAAGGCTAGTAGCAGCATGATGAGTGGATTTAGGTACGACGATTCTAAGTGAAATAAGTCACGCAGAAAAAGACACTTATCATAAGATATCACTTATAGAGGGAATGTAAAAACCGCTACCCTTGAACTGAATTACAAAACAGAACAGAGTCACACGGTTAGAAAAGACACTATGGCTGCCTAACGGGAAACGTGAGGTGGGGTGATGCATAAAACAAGGGTTTCAAATTAGCTCAGATACCGTTCCATAAACCCAATACGTAATAGACAAGACCTACTCCTTGCTCAGGGAACTGGACTCAACACCCCCTATTCACCGCCCAAGAATATATCTGACTAGTAAGAATCTTAAAACCTATGTATTGATATCTCTCTGTAAGTGAGTCAAGTGGGTGTAAAGCTGCATAAACACAGCAGTGAAAAGCAGCTAAACCCCATTATAAAACTCAAATAATTTTAAAAACCCGTGAAACAAAGACAGTGAAAGAGAGAGAAATTCTTACAAAATTCGTTCAGGGGCTGTGATGCCACCTGGATTGACCATGTCTAGACCCGCAGCTGATTGAGACATAAGGGTGGACACTCTTAGGGCTGAGAGGTTTGGTGAGGTTGGGTGAGCAAACGCAGACGCTTTAAAGTAATACTGCGTGGTACCCATCCCATGGGTCCCAAATCTCCAGGTTCAAGGGCATCTGCCTACATCGAAAACATGCATGAGAAACCCAGAAGATGGTCCACCGAGTGATCGGGAAAGGTTTCTAAAACGCACCTCATTTCTCATCTCCTTGTGCTCGGGTTCGCCATTCCAGCCGCTTTACTAGCAATCTCCCTCCTTGGAGAATCAGCACCTTTAACCTCCTGTTCCATACAGGTTGCAATTTGAACTGAGGATGAACGGGAAGACGGGGAACCAATGAGAGACTAGCTCTAGGTGTTGGGACAGGCACAGGTCACTCTAGTTTCCCATCAGGAAGAAGAATTAACCAGAGGCTCAGTCTGCCGCCCGGAAGCAGAATAGGGCCTAAAGCAATCCTGCGCTTTTGCGGCCAGCTCCCAAGAGAGCGAGTTGAAAAATGGAGCTCAGGGGCACTGCAATTCACAACCCTGCAGACTTATAAATGATAACTCTCGTCTACAAATATATTGAGGGAAGGCAACAAAGAGGATTTGAAAGCAAGGCAGAATTGCAGGAAACAGATTTCAGCAGGCAGATTCGAATCGCCTTTAAAGCACAGGAAAAGCGGCAAAACCTCGACAATGATGCCCTTGGCCAAAAAGGGCGTATGCGTTTTTTCCTGAATATATTCAGGAAAAAACGCATACGCCCTTTTTGGCCAACCAAGCAACCTGGAAAGGCAAATCAGCGCTACAAAGAAGTCTCGCTTCCCATCGGTCAAAAGGGCCATGCTGAATAAAGTGTCAAAACCAGAAATGCAGGACAGGCCACGGAGAAAAGGGAGCCTTGCTACGCTGATGGGCGGGATGTAAATTGCCAACAGCCACTCTGGAGAAGTGTACGGTGTGTCCTGAAACATTTACAAAACTCAGCTTAGAGAGCATAGGGCACTTCCACTCATGGGCGTATGAATTGGGAAAACTAAAAATCAGCAAGACACAAGCACCCCAAAGTTTAGGGCTGCTCTGTTGACAAGAACCTCCACTTCGTTACACCTTAAATATCCCAGGAAAGAGAAAAATGGATAAAGAAGTTGTGCTCCTTACGTACAATGGAATATCACTCAGCCATGAAATCAACGTCATAAGGCTAGTAGCAGCATGATGAGTGGATTTAGGTACGACGATTCTAAGTGAAATAAGTCACACAGAAAAAGACACTTATCATAAGATATCACTTATAGAGGGAATGTAAAAACCGCTACCCTTGAACTGAATTACAAAACAGAACAGAGTCACACGGTTAGAAAACACACTATGGCTGCCTAACGGGAAAGGTGAGGTGGGGTGATGCCTAAAACAAGGGTTTCAAATTAGCTCAGATACCGTTCCATAAACCCAATACGTAATAGACAAGACCTACGCCTTGCTCAGCGAACTGGACTCAACACCCCCTATTCACCGCCCAAGAATATATCTGACTAGTAAGAATCTTAAAACCTATGTATTGATATCTCTCTGTAAGTGAGTCAAGTGGGTGTAAAGCTGCATAAACACAGCAGTGAAAAGCAGCTAAACCCCATTATAAAACTCAATTAATTTTAAAAACCCGTGAAACAAAGACAGTGAAAGAGAGAGAAATTCTTACAAAATTCGTTCAGGGGCTGTGATGCCACCTGGATTGACCATGTCTAGACCCGCAGCTGATTGAGACATAAGGGTGGACACTCTTAGGGCTGAGAGGTTTGGTGAGGTTGGGTGAGCAAACGCAGACGCTTTAAAGTAATACTGCGTGGTACCCATCCCATGGGTCCCAAATCTCCAGGTTCAAGGGCATCTGCCTACATCGAAAACATGCATGAGAAACCCAGAAGATGGTCCACCGAGTGATCGGGAAAGGTTTCTAAAACGCACCTCATTTCTCATCTCCTTGTGCTCGGGTTCGCCATTCCAGCCGCTTTACTAGCAATCTCCCTCCTTGGAGAATCAGCACCTTTAACCTCCTGTTCCATACAGGTGGCAATTTGAACTGAGGATGAACGGGAAGACGGGGAACCAATGAGAGACTAGCTCTAGGTGTTGGGACAGGCACAGGTCACTCTAGTTTCCCATCAGGAAGAAGAATTAACCACAGGCTGAGTCTGCCGCCCGGAAGCAGAATAGGGCCTAAAGCAATCCTGCGCTTTTGCGGCCAGCTCCCAAGAGAGCGAGTTGAAAAATGGAGCTCAGGGGCACTGCAATTCACAAACCTGCAGACTTATAAATGATAACTCTCGTCTACAAATATATTGAGGGAAGGCAACAAAGAGGATTTGAAAGCAAGGCAGAATTGCAGGAAACAGATTTCAGGAGGCAGATTCGAATCGCCTTTAAAGCACAGGAAAAGCGGCAAAACCTCGACAATGATGCCCTTGGCCAAAAAGGGCGTATGCGTTTTTTCCTGAATATATTCAGGAAAAAACGCATACGCCCTTTTTGGCCAACCAAGCAACCTGGAAAGGCAAATCAGCGCTACAAAGAAGTCTCGCTTCCCATCGGTCAAAAGGGCCATGCTGAATAAAGTGTCAAAACCAGAAATGCAGGACAGGCCACGGAGAAACGGGAGCCTTGCTACGCTGATGGGCGGGATGTAAATTGCCAACAGCCACTCTGGAGAAGTGTACGGTGTGTCCTGAAACATTTACAAAACTCAGCTTAGAGAGCATAGGGCACTTCCACTCATGGGCGTATACATTGGGAAAACTAAAAATCAGCAAGACACAAGCACCCCAAAGTTTAGGGCTGCTCTGTTGACAAGAACCTCCACTTCGTTACACCTTAAATATCCCAGGAAAGAGAAAAATGGATAAAGAAGTTGTGCTCCTTATGTACAATGGAATATCACTCAGCCATGAAATCAACGTCATAAGGCTAGTAGCAGCATGATGAGTGGATTTAGGTACGACGATTCTAAGTCAAATAAGTCACGCAGAAAAAGACACTTATCATAAGATATCACTTATAGAGGGAATGTAAAAACCGCTACCCTTGAACTGAATTACAAAACAGAACAGGGTCACACGGTTAGAAAAGACACTATGGCTGCCTAACGGGAAAGGTGAGGTGGGATGATGCATAAAACAAGTGTTTCAAATTAGCTCAGATACCGTTCCATAAACCCAATACGTAATAGACAAGACCTACTCCTTGCTCAGGGAACTGGACTCAACACCCCCTATTCACCGCCCAAGAATATATCTGACTAGTAAGAATCTTAAAACCTATGTATTGATATCTCTCTGTAAGTGAGTCAAGTGGGTGTAAAGCTGCATAAACACAGCAGTGAAAAGCAGCTAAACCCCATTATAAAACTCAAATAATTTTAAAAACCCGTGAAACAAAGACAGTGAAAGAGAGAGAAATTCTTACAAAATTCGTTCAGGGGCTGTGATGCCACCTGGATTGACCATGTCTAGACCCGCAGCTGATTGAGACATAAGGGTGGACACTCTTAGGGCTGAGAGGTTTGGTGAGGTTGGGTGAGCAAACGCAGACGCTTTAAAGTAATACTGCGTGGTACCCATCCCATGGGTCCCAAATCTCCAGGTTCAAGGGCATCTGCCTACATCGAAAACATGCATGAGAAACCCAGAAGATGGTCCACCGAGTGATCGGGAAAGGTTTCTAAAACGCACCTCATTTCTCATCTCCTTGTGCTCGGGTTCGCCATTCCAGCCGCTTTACTAGCAATCTCCCTCCTTGGAGAATCAGCACCTTTAACCTCCTGTTCCATACAGGTGGCAATTTGAACTGAGGATGAACGGGAAGAGGGGGAACCAATGAGAGACTAGCTCTAGGTGTTGGGACAGGCACAGGTCACTCTATTTTCCCATCAGGAAGAAGACTTAACCACAGGCTCAGTCTGCCGCCCGGAAGCAGAATAGGGCCTAAAGCAATCCTGCGCTTTTGCGGCCAGCTCCCAAGAGAGCGAGTTGAAAAATGGAGCTCAGGGGCACTGCAATTCACAAACCTGCAGACTTATAAATGATAACTCTCGTCTACAAATATATTGAGGGAAGGCAACAAAGAGGATTTGAAAGCAAGTCAGAATTGCAGGAAACAGATTTCAGGAGGCAGATTCGAATCGCCTTTAAAGCACAGGAAAAGCGGCAAAACCTCGACAATGATGCCCTTGGCCAAAAAGGGCGTATGCGTTTTTTCCTGAATATATTCAGGAAAAAACGCATCCGCCCTTTTTGGCCAACCAAGCAACCTGGAAAGGCAAATCAGCGCTACAAAGAAGTCTCGCTTCCCATCGGTCAAAAGGGCCATGCTGAATAAAGTGTCAAAACCAGAAATGCAGGACAGGCCACGGAGAAACGGGAGCCTTGCTACGCTGATGGGCGGGATGTAAATTGCCAACAGCCACTCTGGAGAAGTGTACGGTGTGTCCTGAAACATTTACAAAACTCAGCTTAGAGAGCATAGGGCACTTCCACTCATGGGCGTATACATTGGGAAAACTAAAAATCAGCAAGACACAAGCACCCCAAAGTTTAGGGCTGCTCTGTTGACAAGAACCTCCACTTCGTTACACCTTAAATATCCCAGGAAAGAGAAAAATGGATAAAGAAGTTGTGCTCCTTATGTACAATGGAATATCACTCAGCCATGAAATCAACGTCATAAGGCTAGTAGCAGCATGATGAGTGGATTTAGGTACGACGATTCTAAGTCAAATAAGTCACGCAGAAAAAGACACTTATCATAAGATATCACTTATAGAGGGAATGTAAAAACCGCTACCCTTGAACTGAATTACAAAACAGAACAGGGTCACACGGTTAGAAAAGAAACTATGGCTGCCTAACGGGAAAGGTGAGGTGGGGTGATGCATAAAACAAGGGTTTCAAATTAGCTCAGATACCGTTCCATAAACCCAATACGTAATAGACAAGACCTACTCCTTGCTCAGGGAACTGGACTCAACACCCCCTATTCACCGCCCAAGAATATATCTGACTAGTAAGAATCTTAAAACCTATGTATTGATATCTCTCTGTAAGTGAGTCAAGTGGTTGTAAAGCTGCATAAACACAGCAGTGAAAAGCAGCTAAACCCCATTATAAAACTCAATTAATTTTAAAAACCCGTGAAACAAAGACAGTGAAAGAGAGAGAAATTCTTACAAAATTCGTTCAGGGGCTGTGATGCCACCTGGATTGACCATGTCTAGACCCGCAGCTGATTGAGACATAAGGGTGGACACTCTTAGGGCTGAGAGGTTTGGTGAGGTTGGGTGAGCAAACGCAGACGCTTTAAAGTAATACTGCGTGGTACCCATCCCATGGGTCCCAAATCTCCAGGTTCAAGGGCATCTGCCTACATCGAAAACATGCATGAGAAACCCAGAAGATGGTCCACCGAGTGATCGGGAAAGGTTTCTAAAACGCACCTCATTTCTCATCTCCTTGTGCTCGGGTTCGCCATTCCAGCCGCTTTACTAGCAATCTCCCTCCTTGGAGAATCAGCACCTTTAACCTCCTGTTCCATACAGGTGGCAATTTGAACTGAGGATGAACGGGAAGACGGGGAACCATATGAGAGACTAGCTCTAGGTGTTGGGACAGGCACAGGTCACTCTATTTTCCCATCAGGAAGAAGAATTAACCAGAGGCTCAGTCTGCCGCCCGGAAGCAGAATAGTGCCTAAAGCAATCCTGCGCTTTTGCGGCCAGCTCCCAAGAGAGCGAGTTGAAAAATGGAGCTCAGGGGCACTGCAATTCACAAACCTGCAGACTTATAAATGATAACTCTCTTCTACAAATATATTGAGGGAAGGCAACAAAGAGGATTTAAAAGCAAGGCAGAATTGCAGGAAACAGATTTCAGCAGGCAGATTCGAATCGCCTTTAAAGCACAGGAAAAGCGGCAAAACCTCGACAATGATGCCCTTGGCCAAAAAGGGCGTATGCGTTTTTTCCTGAATATATTCAGGAAAAAACGCATACGCCCTTTTTGGCCAACCAAGCAACCTGGAAAGGCAAATCAGCGCTACAAAGAAGTCTCGCTTCCCATCGGTCAAAAGGGCCATGCTGAATAAAGTGTCAAAACCAGAAATGCAGGACAGGCCACGGAGAAACGGGAGCCTTGCTACGCTGATGGGCGGGATGTAAATTGCCAACAGCCACTCTGGAGAAGTGTACGGTGTGTCCTGAAACATTTACAAAACTCAGCTTAGAGAGCATAGGGCACTTCCACTCATGGGCGTATAAATTGGGAAAACTAAAAATCAGCAAGACACAAGCACCCCAAAGTTTAGGGCTGCTCTGTTGACAAGAACCTCCACTTCGTTACACCTTAAATATCCCAGGAAAGAGAAAAATGGATAAAGAATTTGTGCTCCTTATGTACAATGGAATATCACTCAGCCATGAAATCAACGTCATAAGGCTAGTAGCAGCATGATGAGTGGATTTAGGTACGACGATTCTAAGTCAAAGAAGTCACGCAGAAAAAGACACTTATCATAAGATATCACTTATAGAGGGAATGTAAAAACCGCTACCCTTGAACTGAATTACAAAACAGAACAGAGTCACACGGTTAGAAAACACACTATGGCTGCCTAACGGGAAAGGTGAGGTGGGGTGATGCATAAAACAAGGGTTTCAAATTAGCTCAGATACCGTTCCATAAACCCAATACGTAATAGACAAGACCTACTCCTTGCTCAGGGAACTGGACTCAACACCCTCTATTCACCGCCCAAGAATATATCTGACTAGTAAGAATCTTAAAACCTATGTATTGATATCTCTCTGTAAGTGAGTCAAGTGGGTGTAAAGCTGCATAAACACAGCAGTGAAAAGCAGCTAAACCCCATTATAAAACTCAAATAATTTTAAAAACCCGTGAAACAAAGACAGTGAAAGAGAGAGAAATTCTTACAAAATTCGTTCAGGGGCTGTGATGCCACCTGGATTGACCATGTCTAGACCCGCAGCTGATTGAGACATAAGGGTGGACACTCTTAGGGCTGAGAGGTTTGGTGAGGTTGGGTGAGCAAACGCAGACGCTTTAAAGTAATACTGCGTGGTACCCATCCCATGGGTCCCAAATCTCCAGGTTCAAGGGCATCTGCCTACATCGAAAACATGCATGAGAAACCCAGAAGATGGTCCACCGAGTGATCGGGAAAGGTTTCTAAAACGCACCTCATTTCTCATCTCCTTGTGCTCGGGTTCGCCATTCCAGCCGCTTTACTAGCAATCTCCCTCCTTGGAGAATCAGCACCTTTAACCTCCTGTTCCATACAGGTTGCAATTTGAACTGAGGATGAACGGGAAGACGGGGAACCAATGAGAGACTAGCTCTAGGTGTTGGGACAGGCACAGGTCACTCTAGTTTCCCATCAGGAAGAAGAATTAACCAGAGGCTCAGTCTGCCGCCCGGAAGCAGAATAGGGCCTAAAGCAATCCTGCGCTTTTGCGGCCAGCTCCCAAGAGAGCGAGTTGAAAAATGGAGCTCAGGGGCACTGCAATTCACAAACCTGCAGACTTATAAATGATAACTCTCGTCTACAAATATATTGAGGGAAGGCAACAAAGAGGATTTGAAAGCAAGGCAGAATTGCAGGAAACAGATTTCAGGAGGCAGATTCGAATCGCCTTTAAAGCACAGGAAAAGCGGCAAAACCTCGACAATGATGCCCTTGGCCAAAAAGGGCGTATGCGTTTTTTCCTGAATATATTCAGGAAAAAACGCATACGCCCTTTTTGGCCAACCAAGCAACCTGGAAAGGCAAATCAGCGCTACAAAGAAGTCTCGCTTCCCATCGGTCAAAAGGGCCATGCTGTATAAAGTGTCAAAACCAGAAATGCAGGACAGGCCACGGAGAAACGGGAGCCTTGCTACGCTGATGGGCGGGATGTAAATTGCCAACAGCCACTCTGGAGAAGAGTACGGTGTGTCCTGAAACATTTACAAAACTCAGCTTAGAGAGCATAGGGCACTTCCACTCATGGGCGTATAAATTGGGAAAACTAAAAATCAGCAAGACACAAGCACCCCAAAGTTTAGGGCTGCTCTGTTGACAAGAACCTCCACTTCATTACACCTTAAATATCCCAGGAAAGAGAAAAATGGATAAACAAGTTGTGCTCCTTATGTACAATGGAATATCACTCAGCCATGAAATCAACCTCATAAGGCTAGTAGCAGCATGATGAGTGGATTTAGGTACGACGATTCTAAGTCAAATAAGTCACACAGAAAAAGACACTTATCATAAGATATCACTTATAGAGGGAATGTAAAAACCGCTACCCTTGAACTGAATTACAAAACAGAACAGAGTCACACGGTTAGAAAAGACACTATGGCTGCCTAACGGGAAAGGTGAGGTGGGGTGATGCATAAAACAAGGGTTTCAAATTAGCTCAGATACCGTTCCATAAACCCAATACGTAATAGACAAGACCTACTCCTTGCTCAGGGAACTGGACTCAACACCCCCTATTCACCGCCCAAGAATATATCTGACTAGTAAGAATCTTAAAACCTATGTATTGATATCTCTCTGTAAGTGAGTCAAGTGGGTGTAAAGCTGCATAAACACAGCAGTGAAAAGCAGCTAAACCCCATTATAAAACTCAATTAATTTTAAAAACCCGTGAAACAAAGACAGTGAAAGAGAGAGAAATTCTTACAAAATTCGTTCAGGGGCTGTGATGCCACCTGGATTGACCATGTCTAGACCCGCAGCTGATTGAGACATAAGGGTGGACACTCTTAGGGCTGAGAGGTTTGGTGAGGTTGGATGAGCAAACGCAGACGCTTTAAAGTAATACTGCGTGGTACCCATCCCATGGGTCCCAAATCTCCAGGTTCAAGGGCATCTTCCTACATCGAAAACATGCATGAGAAACCCAGAAGATGGTCCACCGAGTGATCGGGAAAGGTTCCTAAAACGCACCTCATTTCTCATCTCCTTGTGCTCGGGTTCGCCATTCCAGCCGCTTTACTAGCAATCTCCCTCCTTGGAGAATCAGCACCTTTAACCTCCTGTTCCATACAGGTTGCAATTTGAACTGAGGATGAACGGGAAGACGGGGAACCAATGAGAGACTAGCTCTAGGTGTTGGGACAGGCACAGGTCACTCTAGTTTCCCATCAGGAAGAAGAATTAACCACAGGCTGAGTCTGCCGCCCGGAAGCAGAATAGGGCCTAAAGCAATCCTGCGCTTTTGCGGCCAGCTCCCAAGAGAGCGAGTTGAAAAATGGAGCTCAGGGGCACTGCAATTCACAAACCTGCAGACTTATAAATGATAACTCTCGTCTACAAATATATTGAGGGAAGGCAACAAAGAGGATTTGAAAGCAAGGCAGAATTGCAGGAAACAGATTTCAGGAGGCAGATTCGAATCGCCTTTAAAGCACAGGAAAAGCGGCAAAACCTCGACAATGATGCCCTTGGCCAAAAAGGGCGTATGCGTTTTTTCCTGAATATATTCAGGAAAAAACGCATACGCCCTTTTTGGCCAACCAAGCAACCTGGAAAGGCAAATCAGCGCTACAAAGAAGTCTCGCTTCCCATCGGTCAAAAGGGCCATGCTGAATAAAGTGTCAAAACCAGAAATGCAGGACAGGCCACGGAGAAACGGGAGCCTTGCTACGCTGATGGGCGGGATGTAAATTGCCAACAGCCACTCTGGAGAAGTGTACGGTGTGTCCTGAAACATTTACAAAACTCAGCTTAGAGAGCATAGGGCACTTCCACTCATGGGCGTATACATTGGGAAAACTAAAAATCAGCAAGACACAAGCACCCCAAAGTTTAGGGCTGCTCTGTTGACAAGAACCTCCACTTCGTTACACCTTAAATATCCCAGGAAAGAGAAAAATGGATAAAGAAGTTGTGCTCCTTATGTACAATGGAATATCACTCAGCCATGAAATCAACGTCATAAGGCTAGTAGCAGCATGATGACTGGATTTAGGTACGACGATTCTAAGTCAAATAAGTCACGCAGAAAAAGACACTTATCATAAGATATCACTTATAGAGGGAATGTAAAAACCGCTACCCTTGAACTGAATTACAAAACAGAACAGGGTCACACGGTTAGAAAAGACACTATGGCTGCCTAACGGGAAAGGTGAGGTGGGGTGATGCATAAAACAAGGGTTTCAAATTAGCTCAGATACCGTTCCATAAACCCAATACGTAATAGACAAGACCTACTCCTTGCTCAGGGAACTGGACTCAACACCCCCTATTCACCGCCCAAGAATATATCTGACTAGTAAGAATCTTAAAACCTATGTATTGATATCTCTCTGTAAGTGAGTCAAGTGGGTGTAAAGCTGCATAAACACAGCAGTGAAAAGCAGCTAAACCCCATTATAAAACTCAAATAATTTTAAAAACCCGTGAAACAAAGACAGTGAAAGAGAGAGAAATTCTTACAAAATTCGTTCAGGGGCTGTGATGCCACCTGGATTGACCATGTCTAGACCCGCAGCTGATTGAGACATAAGGGTGGACACTCTTAGGGCTGAGAGGTTTGGTGAGGTTGGGTGAGCAAACGCAGACGCTTTAAAGTAATACTGCGTGGTACCCATCCCATGGGTCCCAAATCTCCAGGTTCAAGGGCATCTGCCTACATCGAAAACATGCATGAGAAACCCAGAAGATGGTCCACCGAGTGATCGGGAAAGGTTTCTAAAACGCACCTCATTTCTCATCTCCTTGTGCTCGGGTTCGCCATTCCAGCCGCTTTACTAGCAATCTCCCTCCTTGGAGAATCAGCACCTTTAACCTCCTGTTCCATACAGGTGGCAATTTGAACTGAGGATGAACGGGAAGACGGGGAACCAATGAGAGACTAGCTCTAGGTGTTGGGACAGGCACAGGTCACTCTATTTTCCCATCAGGAAGAAGACTTAACCACAGGCTCAGTCTGCCGCCCGGAAGCAGAATAGGGCCTAAAGCAATCCTGCGCTTTTGCGGCCAGCTCCCAAGAGAGCGAGTTGAAAAATGGAGCTCAGGGGCACTGCAATTCACAAACCTGCAGACTTATAAATGATAACTCTCGTCTACAAATATATTGAGGGAAGGCAACAAAGAGGATTTAAAAGCAAGGCAGAATTGCAGGAAACAGATTTCAGCAGGCAGATTCGAATCGCCTTTAAAGCACAGGAAAAGCGGCAAAACCTCGACAATGATGCCCTTGGCCAAAAAGGGCGTATGCGTTTTTTCCTGAATATATTCAGGAAAAAACGCATACGCCCTTTTTGGCCAACCAAGCAACCTGGAAAGGCAAATCAGCGCTACAAAGAAGTCTCGCTTCCCATCGGTCAAAAGGGCCATGCTGAATAAAGTGTCAAAACCAGAAATGCAGGACA
This sequence comes from Eschrichtius robustus, assembly GCF_028021215.1. Taxonomy (NCBI): domain Eukaryota; kingdom Metazoa; phylum Chordata; class Mammalia; order Artiodactyla; family Eschrichtiidae; genus Eschrichtius; species Eschrichtius robustus. Next base: position 46,829,656 of record NC_090830.1, read on the forward strand.
GGCCACGGAGAAACGGGAGCCATGCTACGCTGATGGGCGGGATGTAAATTGCCAACAGCCACTCTGGAGAAGTGTACGGTGTGTCCTGAAACATCTAACAAACACAGCTTAGAGAGCATAGGGCACTTCCACTCATGGGCGTATAAATTGGGAAAACTAAAAATCAGCAAGACACAAGCACCCCAAAGTTTAGGGCTGCTCTGTTGACAAGAACCTCCACTTCGTTACACCTTAAATATCCCAGGAAAGAGAAAAATGGATAAAGAAGTTGTGCTCCTTATGTACAATGGAATATCACTCAGCCATGAAATCAACGTCATAAGGCTAGTAGCAGCATGATGAGTGGATTTAGGTACGACGATTCTAAGTCAAATAAGTCACGCAGAAAAAGACACTTATCATAAGATATCACTTATAGAGGGAATGTAAAAACCGCTACCCTTGAACTGAATTACAAAACAGAACAGAGTCACACGGTTAGAAAACACACTATGGCTGCCTAACGGGAAAGGTGAGGTGGGGTGATGCATAAAACAAGGGTTTCAAATTAGCTCAGATACCGTTCCATAAACCCAATACGTAATAGACAAGACCTACTCCTTGCTCAGGGAACTGGACTCAACACCCTCTATTCACCGCCCAAGAATATATCTGACTAGTAAGAATCTTAAAACCTATGTATTGATACCTCTCTGTAAGTGAGTCAAGTGGGTGTAAAGCTGCATAAACACAGCAGTGAAAAGCAGCTAAACCCCATTATAAAACTCAATTAATTTTAAAAACCCGTGAAACAAAGACAGTGAAAGAGAGAGAAATTCTTACAAAATTCGTTCAGGGGCTGTGATGCCACCTGGATTGACCATGTCTAGACCCGCAGCGGATTGAGACATAAGGGTGGACACTCTTAGGGCTGAGAGGTTTGGTGAGGTTGGGTGAGCAAACGCAGACGCTTTAAAGTAACACTGCGTGGTACCCATCCCATGGGTCCCAAATCTCCAGGTTCAAGGGCATCTTCCTACATCGAAAACATGCATGAGAAACCCAGAAGATGGTCCACCGAGTGATCGGGAAAGGTTTCTAAAACGCACCTCATTTCTCATCTCCTTGTGCTCGGGTTCGCCATTCCAGCCGCTTTACTAGCAATCTCCCTCCTTGGAGAATCAGCACCTTTAACCTCCTGTTCCATACAGGTGGCAATTTGAACTGAGGATGAACGGGAAGACGGGGAACCAATGAGAGACTAGCTCTAGGTGTTGGGACAGGCACAGGTCACTCTAGTTTCCCATCAGGAAGAAGAATTAACCACAGGCTGAGTCTGCCGCCCGGAAGCAGAATAGGGCCTAAAGCAATCCTGCGCTTTTGCGGCCAGCTCCCAAGAGAGCGAGTTGAAAAATGGAGCTCAGGGGCACTGCAATTCACAAACCTGCAGACTTATAAATGATAACTCTCGTCTACAAATATATTGAGGGAAGGCAACAAAGAGGATTTGAAAGCAAGGCAGAATTGCAGGAAACAGATTTCAGGAGGCAGATTCGAATCGCCTTTAAAGCACAGGAAAAGCGGCAAAACCTCGACAATGATGCCCTTGGCCAAAAAGGGCGTATGCGTTTTTTCCTGAATATATTCAGGAAAAAACGCATACGCCCTTTTTGGCCAACCAAGCAACCTGGAAAGGCAAATCAGCGCTACAAAGAAGTCTCGCTTCCCATCGGTCAAAAGGGCCATGCTGAATAAAGTGTCAAAACCAGAAATGCAGGACAGGCCACGGAGAAACGGGAGCCTTGCTACGCTGATGGGCGGGATGTAAATTGCCAACAGCCACTCTGGAGAAGTGTACGGTGTGTCCTGAAACATTTACAAAACTCAGCTTAGAGAGCATAGGGCACTTCCACTCATGGGCGTATACATTGGGAAAACTAAAAATCAGCAAGACACAAGCACCCCAAAGTTTAGGGCTGCTCTGTTGACAAGAACCTCCACTTCGTTACACCTTAAATATCCCAGGAAAGAGAAAAATGGATAAAGAAGTTGTGGTCCTTATGTACAAAGGAATATCACTCAGCCATGAAATCAACGTCATAAGGCTAGTAGCAGCATGATGAGTGGATTTAGGTACGACGATTCTAAGTCAAATAAGTCACGCAGAAAAAGACACTTATCATAAGATATCACTTATAGAGGGAATGTAAAAACCGCTACCCTTGAACTGAATTACAAAACAGAACAGGGTCACACGGTTAGAAAAGACACTATGGCTGCCTAACGGGAAAGGTGAGGTGGGGTGATGCATAAAACAAGGGTTTCAAATTAGCTCAGATACCGTTCCATAAACCCAATACGTAATAGACAAGACCTACTCCTTGCTCAGGGAACTGGACTCAACACCCCCTATTCACCGCCCAAGAATATATCTGACTAGTAAGAATCTTAAAACCTATGTATTGATATCTCTCTGTAAGTGAGTCAAGTGGGTGTAAAGCTGCATAAACACAGCAGTGAAAAGCAGCTAAACCCCATTATAAAACTCAAATAATTTTAAAAACCCGTGAAACAAAGACAGTGAAAGAGAGAGAAATTCTTACAAAATTCGTTCAGGGGCTGTGATGCCACCTGGATTGACCATGTCTAGACCCGCAGCTGATTGAGACATAAGGGTGGACACTCTTAGGGCTGAGAGGTTTGGTGAGGTTGGGTGAGCAAACGCAGACGCTTTAAAGTAATACTGCGTGGTACCCATCCCATGGGTCCCAAATCTCCAGGTTCAAGGGCATCTGCCTACATCGAAAACATGCATGAGAAACCCAGAAGATGGTCCACCGAGTGATCGGGAAAGGTTTCTAAAACGCACCTCATTTCTCATCTCCTTGTGCTCGGGTTCGCCATTCCAGCCGCTTTACTAGCAATCTCCCTCCTTGGAGAATCAGCACCTTTAACCTCCTGTTCCATACAGGTTGCAATTTGAACTGAGGATGAACGGGAAGACGGGGAACCAATGAGAGACTAGCTCTAGGTGTTGGGACAGGCACAGGTCACTCTAGTTTCCCATCAGGAAGAAGAATTAACCAGAGGCTCAGTCTGCCGCCCGGAAGCAGAATAGGGCCTAAAGCAATCCTGCGCTTTTGCGGCCAGCTCCCAAGAGAGCGAGTTGAAAAATGGAGCTCAGGGGCACTGCAATTCACAAACCTGCAGACTTATAAATGATAACTCTCGTCTACAAATATATTGAGGGAAGGCAACAAAGAGGATTTGAAAGCAAGGCAGAATTGCAGGAAACAGATTTCAGGAGGCAGATTCGAATCGCCTTTAAAGCACAGGAAAAGCGGCAAAACCTCGACAATGATGCCCTTGGCCAAAAAGGGCGTATGCGTTTTTTCCTGAATATATTCAGGAAAAAACGCATACGCCCTTTTTGGCCAACCAAGCAACCTGGAAAGGCAAATCAGCGCTACAAAGAAGTCTCGCTTCCCATCGGTCAAAAGGGCCATGCTGTATAAAGTGTCAAAACCAGAAATGCAGGACAGGCCACGGAGAAACGGGAGCCTTGCTACGCTGATGGGCGGGATGTAAATTGCCAACAGCCACTCTGGAGAAGAGTACGGTGTGTCCTGAAACATTTACAAAACTCAGCTTAGAGAGCATAGGGCACTTCCACTCATGGGCGTATAAATTGGGAAAACTAAAAATCAGCAAGACACAAGCACCCCAAAGTTTAGGGCTGCTCTGTTGACAAGAACCTCCACTTCATTACACCTTAAATATCCCAGGAAAGAGAAAAATGGATAAACAAGTTGTGCTCCTTATGTACAATGGAATATCACTCAGCCATGAAATCAACCTCATAAGGCTAGTAGCAGCATGATGAGTGGATTTAGGTACGACGATTCTAAGTCAAATAAGTCACACAGAAAAAGACACTTATCATAAGATATCACTTATAGAGGGAATGTAAAAACCGCTACCCTTGAACTGAATTACAAAACAGAACAGAGTCACACGGTTAGAAAAGACACTATGGCTGCCTAACGGGAAAGGTGAGGTGGGGTGATGCATAAAACAAGGGTTTCAAATTAGCTCAGATACCGTTCCATAAACCCAATACGTAATAGACAAGACCTACTCCTTGCTCAGGGAACTGGACTCAACACCCCCTATTCACCGCCCAAGAATATATCTGACTAGTAAGAATCTTAAAACCTATGTATTGATATCTCTCTGTAAGTGAGTCAAGTGGGTGTAAAGCTGCATAAACACAGCAGTGAAAAGCAGCTAAACCCCATTATAAAACTCAATTAATTTTAAAACCCGTGAAACAAAGACAGTGAAAGAGAGAGAAATTCTTACAAAATTCGTTCAGGGGCTGTGATGCCACCTGGATTGACCATGTCTAGACCCGCAGCTGATTGAGACATAAGGGTGGACACTCTTAGGGCTGAGAGGTTTGGTGAGGTTGGATGAGCAAACGCAGACGCTTTAAAGTAATACTGCGTGGTACCCATCCCATGGGTCCCAAATCTCCAGGTTCAAGGGCATCTTCCTACATCGAAAACATGCATGAGAAACCCAGAAGATGGTCCACCGAGTGATCGGGAAAGGTTCCTAAAACGCACCTCATTTCTCATCTCCTTGTGCTCGGGTTCGCCATTCCAGCCGCTTTACTAGCAATCTCCCTCCTTGGAGAATCAGCACCTTTAACCTCCTGTTCCATACAGGTTGCAATTTGAACTGAGGATGAACGGGAAGACGGGGAACCAATGAGAGACTAGCTCTAGGTGTTGGGACAGGCACAGGTCACTCTAGTTTCCCATCAGGAAGAAGAATTAACCACAGGCTGAGTCTGCCGCCCGGAAGCAGAATAGGGCCTAAAGCAATCCTGCGCTTTTGCGGCCAGCTCCCAAGAGAGCGAGTTGAAAAATGGAGCTCAGGGGCACTGCAATTCACAAACCTGCAGACTTATAAATGATAACTCTCGTCTACAAATATATTGAGGGAAGGCAACAAAGAGGATTTGAAAGCAAGGCAGAATTGCAGGAAACAGATTTCAGGAGGCAGATTCGAATCGCCTTTAAAGCACAGGAAAAGCGGCAAAACCTCGACAATGATGCCCTTGGCCAAAAAGGGCGTATGCGTTTTTTCCTGAATATATTCAGGAAAAAACGCATACGCCCTTTTTGGCCAACCAAGCAACCTGGAAAGGCAAATCAGCGCTACAAAGAAGTCTCGCTTCCCATCGGTCAAAAGGGCCATGCTGAATAAAGTGTCAAAACCAGAAATGCAGGACAGGCCACGGAGAAACGGGAGCCTTGCTACGCTGATGGGCGGGATGTAAATTGCCAACAGCCACTCTGGAGAAGTGTACGGTGTGTCCTGAAACATTTACAAAACTCAGCTTAGAGAGCATAGGGCACTTCCACTCATGGGCGTATACATTGGGAAAACTAAAAATCAGCAAGACACAAGCACCCCAAAGTTTAGGGCTGCTCTGTTGACAAGAACCTCCACTTCGTTACACCTTAAATATCCCAGGAAAGAGAAAAATGGATAAAGAAGTTGTGCTCCTTATGTACAATGGAATATCACTCAGCCATGAAATCAACGTCATAAGGCTAGTAGCAGCATGATGACTGGATTTAGGTACGACGATTCTAAGTCAAATAAGTCACGCAGAAAAAGACACTTATCATAAGATATCACTTATAGAGGGAATGTAAAAACCGCTACCCTTGAACTGAATTACAAAACAGAACAGGGTCACACGGTTAGAAAAGACACTATGGCTGCCTAACGGGAAAGGTGAGGTGGGGTGATGCATAAAACAAGGGTTTCAAATTAGCTCAGATACCGTTCCATAAACCCAATACGTAATAGACAAGACCTACTCCTTGCTCAGGGAACTGGACTCAACACCCCCTATTCACCGCCCAAGAATATATCTGACTAGTAAGAATCTTAAAACCTATGTATTGATATCTCTCTGTAAGTGAGTCAAGTGGGTGTAAAGCTGCATAAACACAGCAGTGAAAAGCAGCTAAACCCCATTATAAAACTCAAATAATTTTAAAAACCCGTGAAACAAAGACAGTGAAAGAGAGAGAAATTCTTACAAAATTCGTTCAGGGGCTGTGATGCCACCTGGATTGACCATGTCTAGACCCGCAGCTGATTGAGACATAAGGGTGGACACTCTTAGGGCTGAGAGGTTTGGTGAGGTTGGGTGAGCAAACGCAGACGCTTTAAAGTAATACTGCGTGGTACCCATCCCATGGGTCCCAAATCTCCAGGTTCAAGGGCATCTGCCTACATCGAAAACATGCATGAGAAACCCAGAAGATGGTCCACCGAGTGATCGGGAAAGGTTTCTAAAACGCACCTCATTTCTCATCTCCTTGTGCTCGGGTTCGCCATTCCAGCCGCTTTACTAGCAATCTCCCTCCTTGGAGAATCAGCACCTTTAACCTCCTGTTCCATACAGGTGGCAATTTGAACTGAGGATGAACGGGAAGACGGGGAACCAATGAGAGACTAGCTCTAGGTGTTGGGACAGGCACAGGTCACTCTATTTTCCCATCAGGAAGAAGACTTAACCACAGGCTCAGTCTGCCGCCCGGAAGCAGAATAGGGCCTAAAGCAATCCTGCGCTTTTGCGGCCAGCTCCCAAGAGAGCGAGTTGAAAAATGGAGCTCAGGGGCACTGCAATTCACAAACCTGCAGACTTATAAATGATAACTCTCGTCTACAAATATATTGAGGGAAGGCAACAAAGAGGATTTAAAAGCAAGGCAGAATTGCAGGAAACAGATTTCAGCAGGCAGATTCGAATCGCCTTTAAAGCACAGGAAAAGCGGCAAAACCTCGACAATGATGCCCTTGGCCAAAAAGGGCGTATGCGTTTTTTCCTGAATATATTCAGGAAAAAACGCATACGCCCTTTTTGGCCAACCAAGCAACCTGGAAAGGCAAATCAGCGCTACAAAGAAGTCTCGCTTCCCATCGGTCAAAAGGGCCATGCTGAATAAAGTGTCAAAACCAGAAATGCAGGACAGGCCACGGAGAAACGGGAGCCATGCTACGCTGATGGGCGGGATGTAAATTGCCAACAGCCACTCTGGAGAAGTGTACGGTGTGTCCTGAAACATCTAACAAACACAGCTTAGAGAGCATAGGGCACTTCCACTCATGGGCGTATAAATTGGGAAAACTAAAAATCAGCAAGACACAAGCACCCCAAAGTTTAGGGCTGCTCTGTTGACAAGAACCTCCACTTCGTTACACCTTAAATATCCCAGGAAAGAGAAAAATGGATAAAGAAGTTGTGCTCCTTATGTACAATGGAATATCACTCAGCCATGAAATCAACGTCATAAGGCTAGTAGCAGCATGATGAGTGGATTTAGGTACGACGATTCTAAGTCAAATAAGTCACGCAGAAAAAGACACTTATCATAAGATATCACTTATAGAGGGAATGTAAAAACCGCTACCCTTGAACTGAATTACAAAACAGAACAGAGTCACACGGTTAGAAAACACACTATGGCTGCCTAACGGGAAAGGTGAGGTGGGGTGATGCATAAAACAAGGGTTTCAAATTAGCTCAGATACCGTTCCATAAACCCAATACGTAATAGACAAGACCTACTCCTTGCTCAGGGAACTGGACTCAACACCCTCTATTCACCGCCCAAGAATATATCTGACTAGTAAGAATCTTAAAACCTATGTATTGATACCTCTCTGTAAGTGAGTCAAGTGGGTGTAAAGCTGCATAAACACAGCAGTGAAAAGCAGCTAAACCCCATTATAAAACTCAATTAATTTTAAAAACCCGTGAAACAAAGACAGTGAAAGAGAGAGAAATTCTTACAAAATTCGTTCAGGGGCTGTGATGCCACCTGGATTGACCATGTCTAGACCCGCAGCGGATTGAGACATAAGGGTGGACACTCTTAGGGCTGAGAGGTTTGGTGAGGTTGGGTGAGCAAACGCAGACGCTTTAAAGTAACACTGCGTGGTACCCATCCCATGGGTCCCAAATCTCCAGGTTCAAGGGCATCTTCCTACATCGAAAACATGCATGAGAAACCCAGAAGATGGTCCACCGAGTGATCGGGAAAGGTTTCTAAAACGCACCTCATTTCTCATCTCCTTGTGCTCGGGTTCGCCATTCCAGCCGCTTTACTAGCAATCTCCCTCCTTGGAGAATCAGCACCTTTAACCTCCTGTTCCATACAGGTGGCAATTTGAACTGAGGATGAACGGGAAGACGGGGAACCAATGAGAGACTAGCTCTAGGTGTTGGGACAGGCACAGGTCACTCTAGTTTCCCATCAGGAAGAAGAATTAACCACAGGCTGAGTCTGCCGCCCGGAAGCAGAATAGGGCCTAAAGCAATCCTGCGCTTTTGCGGCCAGCTCCCAAGAGAGCGAGTTGAAAAATGGAGCTCAGGGGCACTGCAATTCACAAACCTGCAGACTTATAAATGATAACTCTCGTCTACAAATATATTGAGGGAAGGCAACAAAGAGGATTTGAAAGCAAGGCAGAATTGCAGGAAACAGATTTCAGCAGGCAGATTCGAATCGCCTTTAAAGCACAGGAAAAGCGGCAAAACCTCGACAATGATGCCCTTGGCCAAAAAGGGCGTATGCGTTTTTTCCTGAATATATTCAGGAAAAAACGCATACGCCCTTTTTGGCCAACCAAGCAACCTGGAAAGGCAAATCAGCGCTACAAAGAAGTCTCGCTTCCCATCGGTCAAAAGGGCCATGCTGAATAAAGTGTCAAAACCAGAAATGCAGGACAGGCCACGGAGAAACGGGAGCCTTGCTACGCTGATGGGCGGGATGTAAATTGCCAACAGCCACTCTGGAGAAGTGTACGGTGTGTCCTGAAACATTTACAAAACTCAGCTTAGAGAGCATAGGGCACTTCCACTCATGGGCGTATACATTGGGAAAACTAAAAATCAGCAAGACACAAGCACCCCAAAGTTTAGGGCTGCTCTGTTGACAAGAACCTCCACTTCGTTACACCTTAAATATCCCAGGAAAGAGAAAAATGGATAAAGAAGTTGTGGTCCTTATGTACAAAGGAATATCACTCAGCCATGAAATCAACGTCATAAGGCTAGTAGCAGCATGATGAGTGGATTTAGGTACGACGATTCTAAGTCAAATAAGTCACGCAGAAAAAGACACTTATCATAAGATATCACTTATAGAGGGAATGTAAAAACCGCTACCCTTGAACTGAATTACAAAACAGAACAGGGTCACACGGTTAGAAAAGACACTATGGCTGCCTAACGGGAAAGGTGAGGTGGGGTGATGCATAAAACAAGGGTTTCAAATTAGCTCAGATACCGTTCCATAAACCCAATACGTAATAGACAAGACCTACTCCTTGCTCAGGGAACTGGACTCAACACCCCCTATTCACCGCCCAAGAATATATCTGACTAGTAAGAATCTTAAAACCTATGTATTGATATCTCTCTGTAAGTGAGTCAAGTGGGTGTAAAGCTGCATAAACACAGCAGTGAAAAGCAGCTAAACCCCATTATAAAACTCAAATAATTTTAAAAACCCGTGAAACAAAGACAGTGAAAGAGAGAGAAATTCTTACAAAATTCGTTCAGGGGCTGTGATGCCACCTGGATTGACCATGTCTAGACCCGCAGCTGATTGAGACATAAGGGTGGACACTCTTAGGGCTGAGAGGTTTGGTGAGGTTGGGTGAGCAAACGCAGACGCTTTAAAGTAATACTGCGTGGTACCCATCCCATGGGTCCCAAATCTCCAGGTTCAAGGGCATCTGCCTACATCGAAAACATGCATGAGAAACCCAGAAGATGGTCCACCGAGTGATCCGGAAAGGTTTCTAAAACGCACCTCATTTCTCATCTCCTTGTGCTCGGGTTCGCCATTCCAGCCGCTTTACTAGCAATCTCCCTCCTTGGAGAATCAGCACCTTTAACCTCCTGTTCCATACAGGTTGCAATTTGAACTGAGGATGAACGGGAAGACGGGGAACCAATGAGAGACTAGCTCTAGGTGTTGGGACAGGCACAGGTCACTCTAGTTTCCCATCAGGAAGAAGAATTAACCAGAGGCTCAGTCTGCCGCCCGGAAGCAGAATAGGGCCTAAAGCAATCCTGCGCTTTTGCGGCCAGCTCCCAAGAGAGCGAGTTGAAAAATGGAGCTCAGGGGCACTGCAATTCACAAACCTGCAGACTTATAAATGATAACTCTCGTCTACAAATATATTGAGGGAAGGCAACAAAGAGGATTTGAAAGCAAGGCAGAATTGCAGGAAACAGATTTCAGGAGGCAGATTCGAATCGCCTTTAAAGCACAGGAAAAGCGGCAAAACCTCGACAATGATGCCCTTGGCCAAAAAGGGCGTATGCGTTTTTTCCTGAATATATTCAGGAAAAAACGCATACGCCCTTTTTGGCCAACCAAGCAACCTGGAAAGGCAAATCAGCGCTACAAAGAAGTCTCGCTTCCCATCGGTCAAAAGGGCCATGCTGTATAAAGTGTCAAAACCAGAAATGCAGGACAGGCCACGGAGAAACGGGAGCCTTGCTACGCTGATGGGCGGGATGTAAATTGCCAACAGCCACTCTGGAGAAGAGTACGGTGTGTCCTGAAACATTTACAAAACTCAGCTTAGAGAGCATAGGGCACTTCCACTCATGGGCGTATAAATTGGGAAAACTAAAAATCAGCAAGACACAAGCACCCCAAAGTTTAGGGCTGCTCTGTTGACAAGAACCTCCACTTCATTACACCTTAAATATCCCAGGAAAGAGAAAAATGGATAAACAAGTTGTGCTCCTTATGTACAATGGAATATCACTCAGCCATGAAATCAACCTCATAAGGCTAGTAGCAGCATGATGAGTGGATTTAGGTACGACGATTCTAAGTCAAATAAGTCACACAGAAAAAGACACTTATCATAAGATATCACTTATAGAGGGAATGTAAAAACCGCTACCCTTGAACTGAATTACAAAACAGAACAGAGTCACACGGTTAGAAAACACACTATGGCTGCCTAACGGGAAAGGTGAGGTGGGGTGATGCATAAAACAAGGGTTTCAAATTAGCTCAGATACCGTTCCATAAACCCAATACGTAATAGACAAGACCTACTCCTTGCTCAGGGAACTGGACTCAACACCCTCTATTCACCGCCCAAGAATATATCTGACTAGTAAGAATCTTAAAACCTATGTATTGATACCTCTCTGTAAGTGAGTCAAGTGGGTGTAAAGCTGCATAAACACAGCAGTGAAAAGCAGCTAAACCCCATTATAAAACTCAATTAATTTTAAAAACCCGTGAAACAAAGACAGTGAAAGAGAGAGAAATTCTTACAAAATTCGTTCAGGGGCTGTGATGCCACCTGGATTGACCATGTCTAGACCCGCAGCGGATTGAGACATAAGGGTGGACACTCTTAGGGCTGAGAGGTTTGGTGAGGTTGGGTGAGCAAACGCAGACGCTTTAAAGTAACACTGCGTGGTACCCATCCCATGGGTCCCAAATCTCCAGGTTCAAGGGCATCTTCCTACATCGAAAACATGCATGAGAAACCCAGAAGATGGTCCACCGAGTGATCGGGAAAGGTTTCTAAAACGCACCTCATTTCTCATCTCCTTGTGCTCGGGTTCGCCATTCCAGCCGCTTTACTAGCAATCTCCCTCCTTGGAGAATCAGCACCTTTAACCTCCTGTTCCATACAGGTGGCAATTTGAACTGAGGATGAACGGGAAGACGGGGAACCAATGAGAGACTAGCTCTAGGTGTTGGGACAGGCACAGGTCACTCTAGTTTCCCATCAGGAAGAAGAATTAACCACAGGCTGAGTCTGCCGCCCGGAAGCAGAATAGGGCCTAAAGCAATCCTGCGCTTTTGCGGCCAGCTCCCAAGAGAGCGAGTTGAAAAATGGAGCTCAGGGGCACTGCAATTCACAAACCTGCAGACTTATAAATGATAACTCTCGTCTACAAATATATTGAGGGAAGGCAACAAAGAGGATTTGAAAGCAAGGCAGAATTGCAGGAAACAGATTTCAGGAGGCAGATTCGAATCGCCTTTAAAGCACAGGAAAAGCGGCAAAACCTCGACAATGATGCCCTTGGCCAAAAAGGGCGTATGCGTTTTTTCCTGAATATATTCAGGAAAAAACGCATACGCCCTTTTTGGCCAACCAAGCAACCTGGAAAGGCAAATCAGCGCTACAAAGAAGTCTCGCTTCCCATCGGTCAAAAGGGCCATGCTGAATAAAGTGTCAAAACCAGAAATGCAGGACAGGCCACGGAGAAACGGGAGCCTTGCTACGCTGATGGGCGGGATGTAAATTGCCAACAGCCACTCTGGAGAAGTGTACGGTGTGTCCTGAAACATTTACAAAACTCAGCTTAGAGAGCATAGGGCACTTCCACTCATGGGCGTATACATTGGGAAAACTAAAAATCAGCAAGACACAAGCACCCCAAAGTTTAGGGCTGCTCTGTTGACAAGAACCTCCACTTCGTTACACCTTAAATATCCCAGGAAAGAGAAAAATGGATAAAGAAGTTGTGGTCCTTATGTACAAAGGAATATCACTCAGCCATGAAATCAACGTCATAAGGCTAGTAGCAGCATGATGAGTGGATTTAGGTACGACGATTCTAAGTCAAATAAGTCACGCAGAAAAAGACACTTATCATAAGATATCACTTATAGAGGGAATGTAAAAACCGCTACCCTTGAACTGAATTACAAAACAGAACAGGGTCACACGGTTAGAAAAGACACTATGGCTGCCTAACGGGAAAGGTGAGGTGGGGTGATGCATAAAACAAGGGTTTCAAATTAGCTCAGATACCGTTCCATAAACCCAATACGTAATAGACAAGACCTACTCCTTGCTCAGGGAACTGGACTCAACACCCCCTATTCACCGCCCAAGAATATATCTGACTAGTAAGAATCTTAAAACCTATGTATTGATATCTCTCTGTAAGTGAGTCAAGTGGGTGTAAAGCTGCATAAACACAGCAGTGAAAAGCAGCTAAACCCCATTATAAAACTCAAATAATTTTAAAAACCCGTGAAACAAAGACAGTGAAAGAGAGAGAAATTCTTACAAAATTCGTTCAGGGGCTGTGATGCCACCTGGATTGACCATGTCTAGACCCGCAGCTGATTGAGACATAAGGGTGGACACTCTTAGGGCTGAGAGGTTTGGTGAGGTTGGGTGAGCAAACGCAGACGCTTTAAAGTAATACTGCGTGGTACCCATCCCATGGGTCCCAAATCTCCAGGTTCAAGGGCATCTGCCTACATCGAAAACATGCATGAGAAACCCAGAAGATGGTCCACCGAGTGATCGGGAAAGGTTTCTAAAACGCACCTCATTTCTCATCTCCTTGTGCTCGGGTTCGCCATTCCAGCCGCTTTACTAGCAATCTCCCTCCTTGGAGAATCAGCACCTTTAACCTCCTGTTCCATACAGGTTGCAATTTGAACTGAGGATGAACGGGAAGACGGGGAACCAATGAGAGACTAGCTCTAGGTGTTGGGACAGGCACAGGTCACTCTAGTTTCCCATCAGGAAGAAGAATTAACCAGAGGCTCAGTCTGCCGCCCGGAAGCAGAATAGGGCCTAAAGCAATCCTGCGCTTTTGCGGCCAGCTCCCAAGAGAGCGAGTTGAAAAATGGAGCTCAGGGGCACTGCAATTCACAAACCTGCAGACTTATAAATGATAACTCTCGTCTACAAATATATTGAGGGAAGGCAACAAAGAGGATTTGAAAGCAAGGCAGAATTGCAGGAAACAGATTTCAGGAGGCAGATTCGAATCGCCTTTAAAGCACAGGAAAAGCGGCAAAACCTCGACAATGATGCCCTTGGCCAAAAAGGGCGTATGCGTTTTTTCCTGAATATATTCAGGAAAAAACGCATACGCCCTTTTTGGCCAACCAAGCAACCTGGAAAGGCAAATCAGCGCTACAAAGAAGTCTCGCTTCCCATCGGTCAAAAGGGCCATGCTGTATAAAGTGTCAAAACCAGAAATGCAGGACAGGCCACGGAGAAACGGGAGCCTTGCTACGCTGATGGGCGGGATGTAAATTGCCAACAGCCACTCTGGAGAAGAGTACGGTGTGTCCTGAAACATTTACAAAACTCAGCTTAGAGAGCATAGGGCACTTCCACTCATGGGCGTATAAATTGGGAAAACTAAAAATCAGCAAGACACAAGCACCCCAAAGTTTAGGGCTGCTCTGTTGACAAGAACCTCCACTTCATTACACCTTAAATATCCCAGGAAAGAGAAAAATGGATAAACAAGTTGTGCTCCTTATGTACAATGGAATATCACTCAGCCATGAAATCAACCTCATAAGGCTAGTAGCAGCATGATGAGTGGATTTAGGTACGACGATTCTAAGTCAAATAAGTCACACAGAAAAAGACACTTATCATAAGATATCACTTATAGAGGGAATGTAAAAACCGCTACCCTTGAACTGAATTACAAAACAGAACAGAGTCACACGGTTAGAAAAGACACTATGGCTGCCTAACGGGAAAGGTGAGGTGGGGTGATGCATAAAACAAGGGTTTCAAATTAGCTCAGATACCGTTCCATAAACCCAATACGTAATAGACAAGACCTACTCCTTGCTCAGGGAACTGGACTCAACACCCCCTATTCACCGCCCAAGAATATATCTGACTAGTAAGAATCTTAAAACCTATGTATTGATATCTCTCTGTAAGTGAGTCAAGTGGGTGTAAAGCTGCATAAACACAGCAGTGAAAAGCAGCTAAACCCCATTATAAAACTCAATTAATTTTAAAAACCCGTGAAACAAAGACAGTGAAAGAGAGAGAAATTCTTACAAAATTCGTTCAGGGGCTGTGATGCCACCTGGATTGACCATGTCTAGACCCGCAGCTGATTGAGACATAAGGGTGGACACTCTTAGGGCTGAGAGGTTTGGTGAGGTTGGATGAGCAAACGCAGACGCTTTAAAGTAATACTGCGTGGTACCCATCCCATGGGTCCCAAATCTCCAGGTTCAAGGGCATCTTCCTACATCGAAAACATGCATGAGAAACCCAGAAGATGGTCCACCGAGTGATCGGGAAAGGTTCCTAAAACGCACCTCATTTCTCATCTCCTTGTGCTCGGGTTCGCCATTCCAGCCGCTTTACTAGCAATCTCCCTCCTTGGAGAATCAGCACCTTTAACCTCCTGTTCCATACAGGTTGCAATTTGAACTGAGGATGAACGGGAAGACGGGGAACCAATGAGAGACTAGCTCTAGGTGTTGGGACAGGCACAGGTCACTCTAGTTTCCCATCAGGAAGAAGAATTAACCACAGGCTGAGTCTGCCGCCCGGAAGCAGAATAGGGCCTAAAGCAATCCTGCGCTTTTGCGGCCAGCTCCCAAGAGAGCGAGTTGAAAAATGGAGCTCAGGGGCACTGCAATTCACAAACCTGCAGACTTATAAATGATAACTCTCGTCTACAAATATATTGAGGGAAGGCAACAAAGAGGATTTGAAAGCAAGGCAGAATTGCAGGAAACAGATTTCAGGAGGCAGATTCGAATCGCCTTTAAAGCACAGGAAAAGCGGCAAAACCTCGACAATGATGCCCTTGGCCAAAAAGGGCGTATGCGTTTTTTCCTGAATATATTCAGGAAAAAACGCATACGCCCTTTTTGGCCAACCAAGCAACCTGGAAAGGCAAATCAGCGCTACAAAGAAGTCTCGCTTCCCATCGGTCAAAAGGGCCATGCTGAATAAAGTGTCAAAACCAGAAATGCAGGACAGGCCACGGAGAAACGGGAGCCTTGCTACGCTGATGGGCGGGATGTAAATTGCCAACAGCCACTCTGGAGAAGTGTACGGTGTGTCCTGAAACATTTACAAAACTCAGCTTAGAGAGCATAGGGCACTTCCACTCATGGGCGTATACATTGGGAAAACTAAAAATCAGCAAGACACAAGCACCCCAAAGTTTAGGGCTGCTCTGTTGACAAGAACCTCCACTTCGTTACACCTTAAATATCCCAGGAAAGAGAAAAATGGATAAAGAAGTTGTGCTCCTTATGTACAATGGAATATCACTCAGCCATGAAATCAACGTCATAAGGCTAGTAGCAGCATGATGACTGGATTTAGGTACGACGATTCTAAGTCAAATAAGTCACGCAGAAAAAGACACTTATCATAAGATATCACTTATAGAGGGAATGTAAAAACCGCTACCCTTGAACTGAATTACAAAACAGAACAGGGTCACACGGTTAGAAAAGACACTATGGCTGCCTAACGGGAAAGGTGAGGTGGGGTGATGCATAAAACAAGGGTTTCAAATTAGCTCAGATACCGTTCCATAAACCCAATACGTAATAGACAAGACCTACTCCTTGCTCAGGGAACTGGACTCAACACCCCCTATTCACCGCCCAAGAATATATCTGACTAGTAAGAATCTTAAAACCTATGTATTGATATCTCTCTGTAAGTGAGTCAAGTGGGTGTAAAGCTGCATAAACACAGCAGTGAAAAGCAGCTAAACCCCATTATAAAACTCAAATAATTTTAAAAACCCGTGAAACAAAGACAGTGAAAGAGAGAGAAATTCTTACAAAATTCGTTCAGGGGCTGTGATGCCACCTGGATTGACCATGTCTAGACCCGCAGCTGATTGAGACATAAGGGTGGACACTCTTAGGGCTGAGAGGTTTGGTGAGGTTGGGTGAGCAAACGCAGACGCTTTAAAGTAATACTGCGTGGTACCCATCCCATGGGTCCCAAATCTCCAGGTTCAAGGGCATCTGCCTACATCGAAAACATGCATGAGAAACCCAGAAGATGGTCCACCGAGTGATCGGGAAAGGTTTCTAAAACGCACCTCATTTCTCATCTCCTTGTGCTCGGGTTCGCCATTCCAGCCGCTTTACTAGCAATCTCCCTCCTTGGAGAATCAGCACCTTTAACCTCCTGTTCCATACAGGTGGCAATTTGAACTGAGGATGAACGGGAAGACGGGGAACCAATGAGAGACTAGCTCTAGGTGTTGGGACAGGCACAGGTCACTCTATTTTCCCATCAGGAAGAAGACTTAACCACAGGCTCAGTCTGCCGCCCGGAAGCAGAATAGGGCCTAAAGCAATCCTGCGCTTTTGCGGCCAGCTCCCAAGAGAGCGAGTTGAAAAATGGAGCTCAGGGGCACTGCAATTCACAAACCTGCAGACTTATAAATGATAACTCTCGTCTACAAATATATTGAGGGAAGGCAACAAAGAGGATTTAAAAGCAAGGCAGAATTGCAGGAAACAGATTTCAGCAGGCAGATTCGAATCGCCTTTAAAGCACAGGAAAAGCGGCAAAACCTCGACAATGATGCCCTTGGCCAAAAAGGGCGTATGCGTTTTTTCCTGAATATATTCAGGAAAAAACGCATACGCCCTTTTTGGCCAACCAAGCAACCTGGAAAGGCAAATCAGCGCTACAAAGAAGTCTCGCTTCCCATCGGTCAAAAGGGCCATGCTGAATAAAGTGTCAAAACCAGAAATGCAGGACAGGCCACGGAGAAACGGGAGCCATGCTACGCTGATGGGCGGGATGTAAATTGCCAACAGCCACTCTGGAGAAGTGTACGGTGTGTCCTGAAACATCTAACAAACACAGCTTAGAGAGCATAGGGCACTTCCACTCATGGGCGTATAAATTGGGAAAACTAAAAATCAGCAAGACACAAGCACCCCAAAGTTTAGGGCTGCTCTGTTGACAAGAACCTCCACTTCGTTACACCTTAAATATCCCAGGAAAGAGAAAAATGGATAAAGAAGTTGTGCTCCTTATGTACAATGGAATATCACTCAGCCATGAAATCAACGTCATAAGGCTAGTAGCAGCATGATGAGTGGATTTAGGTACGACGATTCTAAGTCAAATAAGTCACGCAGAAAAAGACACTTATCATAAGATATCACTTATAGAGGGAATGTAAAAACCGCTACCCTTGAACTGAATTACAAAACAGAACAGAGTCACACGGTTAGAAAACACACTATGGCTGCCTAACGGGAAAGGTGAGGTGGGGTGATGCATAAAACAAGGGTTTCAAATTAGCTCAGATACCGTTCCATAAACCCAATACGTAATAGACAAGACCTACTCCTTGCTCAGGGAACTGGACTCAACACCCTCTATTCACCGCCCAAGAATATATCTGACTAGTAAGAATCTTAAAACCTATGTATTGATACCTCTCTGTAAGTGAGTCAAGTGGGTGTAAAGCTGCATAAACACAGCAGTGAAAAGCAGCTAAACCCCATTATAAAACTCAATTAATTTTAAAAACCCGTGAAACAAAGACAGTGAAAGAGAGAGAAATTCTTACAAAATTCGTTCAGGGGCTGTGATGCCACCTGGATTGACCATGTCTAGACCCGCAGCGGATTGAGACATAAGGGTGGACACTCTTAGGGCTGAGAGGTTTGGTGAGGTTGGGTGAGCAAACGCAGACGCTTTAAAGTAACACTGCGTGGTACCCATCCCATGGGTCCCAAATCTCCAGGTTCAAGGGCATCTTCCTACATCGAAAACATGCATGAGAAACCCAGAAGATGGTCCACCGAGTGATCGGGAAAGGTTTCTAAAACGCACCTCATTTCTCATCTCCTTGTGCTCGGGTTCGCCATTCCAGCCGCTTTACTAGCAATCTCCCTCCTTGGAGAATCAGCACCTTTAACCTCCTGTTCCATACAGGTGGCAATTTGAACTGAGGATGAACGGGAAGACGGGGAACCAATGAGAGACTAGCTCTAGGTGTTGGGACAGGCACAGGTCACTCTAGTTTCCCATCAGGAAGAAGAATTAACCACAGGCTGAGTCTGCCGCCCGGAAGCAGAATAGGGCCTAAAGCAATCCTGCGCTTTTGCGGCCAGCTCCCAAGAGAGCGAGTTGAAAAATGGAGCTCAGGGGCACTGCAATTCACAAACCTGCAGACTTATAAATGATAACTCTCGTCTACAAATATATTGAGGGAAGGCAACAAAGAGGATTTGAAAGCAAGGCAGAATTGCAGGAAACAGATTTCAGGAGGCAGATTCGAATCGCCTTTAAAGCACAGGAAAAGCGGCAAAACCTCGACAATGATGCCCTTGGCCAAAAAGGGCGTATGCGTTTTTTCCTGAATATATTCAGGAAAAAACGCATACGCCCTTTTTGGCCAACCAAGCAACCTGGAAAGGCAAATCAGCGCTACAAAGAAGTCTCGCTTCCCATCGGTCAAAAGGGCCATGCTGAATAAAGTGTCAAAACCAGAAATGCAGGACAGGCCACGGAGAAACGGGAGCCTTGCTACGCTGATGGGCGGGATGTAAATTGCCAACAGCCACTCTGGAGAAGTGTACGGTGTGTCCTGAAACATTTACAAAACTCAGCTTAGAGAGCATAGGGCACTTCCACTCATGGGCGTATACATTGGGAAAACTAAAAATCAGCAAGACACAAGCACCCCAAAGTTTAGGGCTGCTCTGTTGACAAGAACCTCCACTTCGTTACACCTTAAATATCCCAGGAAAGAGAAAAATGGATAAAGAAGTTGTGCTCCTTATGTACAATGGAATATCACTCAGCCATGAAATCAACGTCATAAGGCTAGTAGCAGCATGATGAGTGGATTTAGGTACGACGATTCTAAGTCAAATAAGTCACGCAGAAAAAGACACTTATCATAAGATATCACTTATAGAGGGAATGTAAAAACCGCTACCCTTGAACTGAATTACAAAACAGAACAGGGTCACACGGTTAGAAAAGACACTATGGCTGCCTAACGGGAAAGGTGAGGTGGGGTGATGCATAAAACAAGGGTTTCAAATTAGCTCAGATACCGTTCCATAAACCCAATACGTAATAGACAAGACCTACTCCTTGCTCAGGGAACTGGACTCAACACCCCCTATTCACCGCCCAAGAATATATCTGACTAGTAAGAATCTTAAAACCTATGTATTGATATCTCTCTGTAAGTGAGTCAAGTGGGTGTAAAGCTGCATAAACACAGCAGTGAAAAGCAGCTAAACCCCATTATAAAACTCAAATAATTTTAAAAACCCGTGAAACAAAGACAGTGAAAGAGAGAGAAATTCTTACAAAATTCGTTCAGGGGCTGTGATGCCACCTGGATTGACCATGTCTAGACCCGCAGCTGATTGAGACATAAGGGTGGACACTCTTAGGGCTGAGAGGTTTGGTGAGGTTGGGTGAGCAAACGCAGACGCTTTAAAGTAATACTGCGTGGTACCCATCCCATGGGTCCCAAATCTCCAGGTTCAAGGGCATCTGCCTACATCGAAAACATGCATGAGAAACCCAGAAGATGGTCCACCGAGTGATCGGGAAAGGTTTCTAAAACGCACCTCATTTCTCATCTCCTTGTGCTCGGGTTCGCCATTCCAGCCGCTTTACTAGCAATCTCCCTCCTTGGAGAATCAGCACCTTTAACCTCCTGTTCCATACAGGTGGCAATTTGAACTGAGGATGAACGGGAAGACGGGGAACCATATGAGAGACTAGCTCTAGGTGTTGGGACAGGCACAGGTCACTCTATTTTCCCATCAGGAAGAAGAATTAACCAGAGGCTCAGTCTGCCGCCCGGAAGCAGAATAGTGCCTAAAGCAATCCTGCGCTTTTGCGGCCAGCTCCCAAGAGAGCGAGTTGAAAAATGGAGCTCAGGGGCACTGCAATTCACAAACCTGCAGACTTATAAATGATAACTCTCGTCTACAAATATATTGAGGGAAGGCAACAAAGAGGATTTGAAAGCAAGGCAGAATTGCAGGAAACAGATTTCAGGAGGCAGATTCGAATCGCCTTTAAAGCACAGGAAAAGCGGCAAAACCTCGACAATGATGCCCTTGGCCAAAAAGGGCGTATGCGTTTTTTCCTGAATATATTCAGGAAAAAACGCATACGCCCTTTTTGGCCAACCAAGCAACCTGGAAAGGCAAATCAGCGCTACAAAGAAGTCTCGCTTCCCATCGGTCAAAAGGGCCATGCTGAATAAAGTGTCAAAACCAGAAATGCAGGACAGGCCACGGAGAAACGGGAGCCTTGCTACGCTGATGGGCGGGATGTAAATTGCCAACAGCCACTCTGGAGAAGTGTACGGTGTGTCCTGAAACATTTACAAAACTCAGCTTAGAGAGCATAGGGCACTTCCACTCATGGGCGTATACATTGGGAAAACTAAAAATCAGCAAGACACAAGCACCCCAAAGTTTAGGGCTGCTCTGTTGACAAGAACCTCCACTTCGTTACACCTTAAATATCCCAGGAAAGAGAAAAATGGATAAAGAAGTTGTGCTCCTTATGTACAATGGAATATCACTCAGCCATGAAATCAACGTCATAAGGCTAGTAGCAGCATGATGAGTGGATTTAGGTACGACGATTCTAAGTCAAATAAGTCACGCAGAAAAAGACACTTATCATAAGATATCACTTATAGAGGGAATGTAAAAACCGCTACCCTTGAACTGAATTACAAAACAGAACAGAGTCACACGGTTAGAAAACACACTATGGCTGCCTAACGGGAAAGGTGAGGTGGGGTGATGCTTAAAACAAGGGTTTCAAATTAGCTCAGATACCGTTCCATAAACCCAATACGTAATAGACAAGACCTACTCCTTGCTCAGGGAACTGGACTCAACACCCTCTATTCACCGCCCAAGAATATATCTGACTAGTAAGAATCTTAAAACCTATGTATTGATACCTCTCTGTAAGTGAGTCAAGTGGGTGTAAAGCTGCATAAACACAGCAGTGAAAAGCAGCTAAACCCCATTATAAAACTCAATTAATTTTAAAAACCCGTGAAACAAAGACAGTGAAAGAGAGAGAAATTCTTACAAAATTCGTTCAGGGGCTGTGATGCCACCTGGATTGACCATGTCTAGACCCGCAGCTGATTGAGACATAAGGGTGGACACTCTTAGGGCTGAGAGGTTTGGTGAGGTTGGGTGAGCAAACGCAGACGTTTTAAAGTAACACTGCGTGGTACCCATCCCATGGGTCCCAAATCTCCAGGTTCAAGGGCATCTTCCTACATCGAAAACATGCATGAGAAACCCAGAAGATGGTCCACCGAGTGATCGGGAAAGGTTTCTAAAACGCACCTCATTTCTCGTCTCCTTGTGCTCGGGTTCGCCATTCCAGCCGCTTTACTAGCAATCTCCCTCCTTGGAGAATCAGCACCTTTAACCTCCTGTTCCATACAGGTGGCAATTTGAACTGAGGATGAACGGGAAGACGGGGAACCATATGAGAGACTAGCTCTAGGTGTTGGGACAGGCACAGGTCACTCTATTTTCCCATCAGGAAGAAGACTTAACCACAGGCTCAGTCTGCCGCGCGGAAGCAGAATAGGGCCTAAAGCAATCCTGCGCTTTTGCGGCCAGCTCCCAAGAGAGCGAGTTGAAAAATGGAGCTCAGGGGCACTGCAATTCACAAACCTGCAGACTTATAAATGATAACTCTCGTCTACAAATATATTGAGGGAAGGCAACAAAGAGGATTTGAAAGCAAGGCAGAATTGCAGGAAACAGATTTCAGCAGGCAGATTCGAATCGCCTTTAAAGCACAGGAAAAGCGGCAAAACCTCGACAATGATGCCCTTGGCCAAAAAGGGCGGATGCGTTTTTTCCTGAATATATTCAGGAAAAAACGCATACGCCCTTTTTGGCCAACCAAGCAACCTGGAAAGGCAAATCAGCGCTACAAAGAAGTCTCGCTTCCCATCGGTCAAAAGGGCCATGCTGAATAAAGTGTCAAAACCAGAAATGCAGGACAGGCCACGGAGAAACGGGAGCCTTGCTACGCTGATGGGCGGGATGTAAATTGCCAACAGCCACTCTGGAGAAGTGTACGGTGTGTCCTGAAACATTTACAAAACTCAGCTTAGAGAGCATAGGGCACTTCCACTCATGGGCGTATACATTGGGAAAACTAAAAATCAGCAAGACACAAGCACCCCAAAGTTTAGGGCTGCTCTGTTGACAAGAACCTCCACTTCGTTACACCTTAAATATCCCAGGAAAGAGAAAAATGGATAAAGAAGTTGTGCTCCTTATGTACAATGGAATATCACTCAGCCATGAAATCAACGTCATAAGGCTAGTAGCAGCATGATGAGTGGATTTAGGTACGACGATTCTAAGTCAAATAAGTCACGCAGAAAAAGACACTTATCATAAGATATCACTTATAGAGGGAATGTAAAAACCGCTACCCTTGAACTGAATTACAAAACAGAACAGGGTCACACGGTTAGAAAAGACACTATGGCTGCCTAACGGGAAAGGTGAGGTGGGGTGATGCATAAAACAAGGGTTTCAAATTAGCTCAGATACCGTTCCATAAACCCAATACGTAATAGACAAGACCTACTCCTTGCTCAGGGAACTGGACTCAACACCCCCTATTCACCGCCCAAGAATATATCTGACTAGTAAGAATCTTAAAACCTATGTATTGATATCTCTCTGTAAGTGAGTCAAGTGGGTGTAAAGCTGCATAAACACAGCAGTGAAAAGCAGCTAAACCCCATTATAAAACTCAAATAATTTTAAAAACCCGTGAAACAAAGACAGTGAAAGAGAGAGAAATTCTTACAAAATTCGTTCAGGGGCTGTGATGCCACCTGGATTGACCATGTCTAGACCCGCAGCTGATTGAGACATAAGGGTGGACACTCTTAGGGCTGAGAGGTTTGGTGAGGTTGGGTGAGCAAACGCAGACGCTTTAAAGTAATACTGCGTGGTACCCATCCCATGGGTCCCAAATCTCCAGGTTCAAGGGCATCTGCCTACATCGAAAACATGCATGAGAAACCCAGAAGATGGTACACCGAGTGATCGGGAAAGGTTTCTAAAACGCACCTCATTTCTCATCTCCTTGTGCTCGGGTTCGCCATTCCAGCCGCTTTACTAGCAATCTCCCTCCTTGGAGAATCAGCACCTTTAACCTCCTGTTCCATACAGGTTGCAATTTGAACTGAGGATGAACGGGAAGACGGGGAACCAATGAGAGACTAGCTCTAGGTGTTGGGACAGGCACAGGTCACTCTAGTTTCCCATCAGGAAGAAGAATTAACCAGAGGCTCAGTCTGCCGGCGGAAGCAGAATAGTGCCTAAAGCAATCCTGCGCTTTTGCGGCCAGCTCCCAAGAGAGCGAGTTGAAAAATGGAGCTCAGGGGCACTGCAATTCACAAACCTGCAGACTTATAAATGATAACTCTCGTCTACAAATATATTGAGGGAAGGCAACAAAGAGGATTTGAAAGCAAGGCAGAATTGCAGGAAACAGATTTCAGCAGGCAGATTCGAATCGCCTTTAAAGCACAGGAAAAGCGGCAAAACCTCGACAATGATGCCCTTGGCCAAAAAGGGCGTATGCGTTTTTTCCTGAATATATTCAGGAAAAAACGCATACGCCCTTTTTGGCCAACCAAGCAACCTGGAAAGGCAAATCAGCGCTACAAAGAAGTCTCGCTTCCCATCGGTCAAAAGGGCCATGCTGAATAAAGTGTCAAAACCAGAAATGCAGGACAGGCCACGGAGAAACGGGAGCCTTGCTACGCTGATGGGCGGGATGTAAATTGCCAACAGCCACTCTGGAGAAGTGTACGGTGTGTCCTGAAACATTTACAAAACTCAGCTTAGAGAGCATAGGGCACTTCCACTCATGGGCGTATACATTGGGAAAACTAAAAATCAGCAAGACACAAGCACCCCAAAGTTTAGGGCTGCTCTGTTGACAAGAACCTCCACTTCGTTACACCTTAAATATCCCAGGAAAGAGAAAAATGGATAAAGAAGTTGTGCTCCTTATGTACAATGGAATATCACTCAGCCATGAAATCAACGTCATAAGGCTAGTAGCAGCATGATGAGTGGATTTAGGTACGACGATTCTAAGTCAAATAAGTCACGCAGAAAAAGACACTTATCATAAGATATCACTTATAGAGGGAATGTAAAAACCGCTACCCTTGAACTGAATTACAAAACAGAACAGGGTCACACGGTTAGAAAAGACACTATGGCTGCCTAACGGGAAAGGTGAGGTGGGGTGATGCCTAAAACAAGGGTTTCAAATTAGCTCAGATACCGTTCCATAAACCCAATACGTAATAGACAAGACCTACTCCTTGCTCAGGGAACTGGACTCAACACCCCCTATTCACCGCCCAAGAATATATCTGACTAGTAAGAATCTTAAAACCTATGTATTGATATCTCTCTGTAAGTGAGTCAAGTGGGTGTAAAGCTGCATAAACACAGCAGTGAAAAGCAGCTAAACCCCATTATAAAACTCAAATAATTTTAAAAACCCGTGAAACAAAGACAGTGAAAGAGAGAGAAATTCTTACAAAATTCGTTCAGGGGCTGTGATGCCACCTGGATTGACCATGTCTAGACCCGCAGCTGATTGAGACATAAGGGTGGACACTCTTAGGGCTGAGAGGTTGGTGAGGTTGGGTGAGCAAACGCAGACGCTTTAAAGTAATACTGCGTGGTACCCATCCCATGGGTCCCAAATCTCCAGGTTCAAGGGCATCTTCCTACATCGAAAACATGCATGAGAAACCCAGAAGATGGTACACCGAGTGATCGGGAAAGGTTTCTAAAACGCACCTCATTTCTCATCTCCTTGTGCTCGGGTTCGCCATTCCAGCCGCTTTACTAGCAATCTCCCTCCTTGGAGAATCAGCACCTTTAACCTCCTGTTCCATACAGGTTGCAATTTGAACTGAGGATGAACGGGAAGACGGGGAACCAATGAGAGACTAGCTCTAGGTGTTGGGACAGGCACAGGTCACTCTAGTTTCCCATCAGGAAGAAGAATTAACCAGAGGCTCAGTCTGCCGCCCGGAAACAGAATAGTGCCTAAAGCAATCCTGCGCTTTTGCGGCCAGCTCCCAAGAGAGCGAGTTGAAAAATGGAGCTCAGGGGCACTGCAATTCACAACCCTGCAGACTTATAAATGATAACTCTCGTCTACAAATATATTGAGGGAAGGCAACAAAGAGGATTTGAAAGCAAGGCAGAATTGCAGGAAACAGATTTCAGCAGGCAGATTCGAATCGCCTTTAAAGCACAGGAAAAGCGGCAAAACCTCGACAATGATGCCCTTGGCCAAAAAGGGCGTATGCGTTTTTTCCTGAATATATTCAGGAAAAAACGCATACGCCCTTTTTGGCCAACCAAGCAACCTGGAAAGGCAAATCAGCGCTACAAAGAAGTCTCGCTTCCCATCGGTCAAAAGGGCCATGCTGAATAAAGTGTCAAAACCAGAAATGCAGGACAGGCCACGGAGAAACGGGAGCCTTGCTACGCTGATGGGCGGGATGTAAATTGCCAACAGCCACTCTGGAGAAGTGTACGGTGTGTCCTGAAACATTTACAAAACTCAGCTTAGAGAGCATAGGGCACTTCCACTCATGGGCGTATACATTGGGAAAACTAAAAATCAGCAAGACACAAGCACCCCAAAGTTTAGGGCTGCTCTGTTGACAAGAACCTCCACTTCGTTACACCTTAAATATCCCAGGAAAGAGAAAAATGGATAAAGAAGTTGTGCTCCTTATGTACAATGGAATATCACTCAGCCATGAAATCAACGTCATAAGGCTAGTAGCAGCATGATGAGTGGATTTAGGTACGACGATTCTAAGTCAAATAAGTCATGCAGAAAAAGACACTTATCATAAGATATCACTTATAGAGGGAATGTAAAAACCGCTATCCTTGAACTGAATTACAAAACAGAACAGGGTCACACGGTTAGAAAAGACACTATGGCTGCCTAACGGGAAAGGTGAGGTGGGGTGATGCATAAAACAAGGGTTTCAAATTAGCTCAGATACCGTTCCATAAACCCAATACGTAATAGACAAGACCTACTCCTTGCTCAGGGAACTGGACTCAACACCCCCTATTCACCGCCCAAGAATATATCTGACTAGTAAGAATCTTAAAACCTATGTATTGATATCTCTCTGTAAGTGAGTCAAGTGGGTGTAAAGCTGCATAAACACAGCAGTGAAAAGCAGCTAAACCCCATTATAAAACTCAAATAATTTTAAAAACCCGTGAAACAAAGACAGTGAAAGAGAGAGAAATTCTTACAAAATTTGTTCAGGGGCTGTGATGCCACCTGGATTGACCATGTCTAGACCCGCAGCTGATTGAGACATAAGGGTGGACACTCTTAGGGCTGAGAGGTTTGGTGAGGTTGGGTGAGCAAACGCAGACGCTTTAAAGTAATACTGCGTGGTACCCATCCCATGGGTCCCAAATCTCCAGGTTCAAGGGCATCTTCCTACATCGAAAACATGCATGAGAAACCCAGAAGATGGTCCACCGAGTGATCGGGAAAGGTTTCTGAAAAGCACCTCATTTCTCATCTCCTTGTGCTCGGGTTCGCCATTCCAGCCGCTTTACTAGCAATCTCCCTCCTTGGAGAATCAGCACCTTTAACCTCCTGTTCCATACAGGTGGCAATTTGAACTGAGGATGAAAGGGAAGACGGGGAACCAATGAGAGACTAGCTCTAGGTGTTGGGACAGGCACAGGTCACTCTAGTTTCCCATCAGGAAGAAGAATTAACCACAGGCTCAGTCTGCCGCCCGGAAGCAGAATAGGGCCTAAAGCAATCCTGCGCTTTTGCGGCCAGCTCCCAAGAGAGCGAGTTGAAAAATGGAGCTCAGGGGCACTGCAATTCACAAACCTGCAGACTTATAAATGATAACTCTCGTCTACAAATATATTGAGGGAAGGCAACAAAGAGGATTTGAAAGCAAGGCAGAATTGCAGGAAACAGATTTCAGGAGGCAGATTCGAATCGCCTTTAAAGCACAGGAAAAGCGGCAAAACCTCGACAATGATGCCCTTGGCCAAAAAGGGCGTATGCGTTTTTTCCTGAATATATTCAGGAAAAAACGCATATGCCCTTTTTGGCCAACCAAGCAACCTGGAAAGGCAAATCAGCGCTACAAAGAAGTCTCGCTTCCCATCGGTCAAAAGGGCCATGCTGAATAAAGTGTCAAAACCAGAAATGCAGGACAGGCCACGGAGAAACGGGAGCCTTGCTACGCTGATGGGCGGGATGTAAATTGCCAACAGCCACTCTGGAGAAGAGTACGGTGTGTCCTGAAACATTTACAAAACTCAGCTTAGAGAGCATAGGGCACTTCCATTCATGGGCGTATACATTGGGAAAACTAAAAATCAGCAAGACACAAGCACCCCAAAGTTTAGGGCTGCTCTGTTGACAAGAACCTCCACTTCGTTACACCTTAAATATCCCAGGAAAGAGAAAAATGGATAAAGAAGTTGTGCTCCTTATGTACAATGGATTATCACTCAGCCATGAAATCAACCTCATAAGGCTAGTAGCAGCATGATGAGTGGATTTAGGTACGACAATTCTAAGTGAAATAAGTCACACAGAAAAAGACACTTATCATAAGATATCACTTATAGAGGGAATGTAAAAACCGCTACCCTTGAAATGAATTACAAAACAGAACAGAGTCACACGGTTAGAAAACACACTATGGCTGCCTAACGGGAAAGGTGAGGTGGGGTGATGCCTAAAACAAGGGTTTCAAATTAGCTCAGATACCGTTCCATAAACCCAATACGTAATAGACAAGACCTACTCCTTGCTCAGGGAACTGGACTCAACACCCCCTATTCACCGCCCAAGAATATATCTGACTAGTAAGAATCTTAAAACCTATGTATTGATATCTCTCTGTAAGTGAGTCAAGTGGGTGTAAAGCTGCATAAACACAGCAGTGAAAAGCAGCTAAACCCCATTATAAAACTCAAATAATTTTAAAAACCCGTGAAACAAAGACAGTGAAAGAGAGAGAAATTCTTACAAAATTCGTTCAGGGGTTGTGATGCCACCTGGATTGACCATGTCTAGACCCGCAGCTGATTGAGACATAAGGGTGGACACTCTTAGGGCTGAGAGGTTTGGTGAGGTTGGGTGAGCAAACGCAGACGCTTTAAAGTAATACTGCGTGGTACCCATCCCATGGGTCCCAAATCTCTAGGTTCAAGGGCATCTGGCTACATCGAAAACATGCATGAGAAACCCAGAAGATGGTCCACCGAGTGATCGGGAAAGGTTTCTAAAACGCACCTCATTTCTCATCTCCTTGTGCTCGGGTTCGCCATTCCAGCCGCTTTACTAGCAATCTCCCTCCTTGGAGAATCAGCACCTTTAACCTCCTGTTCCATACAGGTGGCAATTTGAACTGAGGATGAACGGGAAGACGGGGAACCAATGAGAGACTAGCTCTAGGTGTTGGGACAGGCACAGGTCACTCTATTTTCCCATCAGGAAGAAGAATTAACCAGAGGCTCAGTCTGCCGCCCGGAAGCAGAATAGTGCCTAAAGCAATCCTGCGCTTTTGCGGCCAGCTCCCAAGAGAGCGAGTTGAAAAATGGAGCTCAGGGGCACTGCAATTCACAAACCTGCAGACTTATAAATGATAACTCTCGTCTACAAATATATTGAGGGAAGGCAACAAAGAGGATTTGAAAGCAAGGCAGAATTGCAGGAAACAGATTTCAGCAGGCAGATTCGAATCGCCTTTAAAGCACAGGAAAAGCGGCAAAATCTCGACAATGATGCCCTTGGCCAAAAAGGGCGTATGCGTTTTTTCCTGAATATATTCAGGAAAAAACGCATACGCCCTTTTTGGCCAACCAAGCAACCTGGAAAGGCAAATCAGCGCTACAAAGAAGTCTCGCTTCCCATCGGTCAAAAGGGCCATGCTGAATAAAGTGTCAAAACCAGAAATGCAGGAAAGGCCACGGAGAAACGGGAGCCTTGCTACGCTGATGGGCGGGATGTAAATTGCCAACAGCCACTCTGGAGAAGTGTACGGTGTGTCCTGAAACATTTACAAAACTCAGCTTAGAGAGCATAGGGCACTTCCACTCATGGGCGTATAAATTGGGAAAACTAAAAATCAGCAAGACACAAGCACCCCAAAGTTTAGGGCTGCTCTGTTGACAAGAACCTCCACTTCGTTACACCTTAAATATCCCAGGAAAGAGAAAAATGGATAAAGAAGTTGTGCTCCTTATGTACAATGGAATATCACTCAGCCATGAAATCAACGTCATAAGGCTAGTAGCAGCATGATGAGTGGATTTAGGTACGACGATTCTAAGTCAAATAAGTCACGCAGAAAAAGACACTTATCATAAGATATCACTTATAGAGGGAATGTAAAAACCGCTACCCTTGAACTGAATTACAAAACAGAACAGAGTCACACGGTTAGAAAAGACACTATGGCTGCCTAACGGGAAACGTGAGGTGGGGTGATGCATAAAACAAGGGTTTCAAATTAGCTCAGATACCGTTCCATAAACCCAATACGTAATAGACAAGACCTACTCCTTGCTCAGGGAACTGGACTCAACACCCCCTATTCACCGCCCAAGAATATATCTGACTAGTAAGAATCTTAAAACCTATGTATTGATATCTCTCTGTAAGTGAGTCAAGTGGGTGTAAAGCTGCATAAACACAGCAGTGAAAAGCAGCTAAACCCCATTATAAAACTCAAATAATTTTAAAAACCCGTGAAACAAAGACAGTGAAAGAGAGAGAAATTCTTACAAAATTCGTTCAGGGGCTGTGATGCCACCTGGATTGACCATGTCTAGACCCGCAGCTGATTGAGACATAAGGGTGGACACTCTTAGGGCTGAGAGGTTTGGTGAGGTTGGGTGAGCAAACGCAGACGCTTTAAAGTAATACTGCGTGGTACCCATCCCATGGGTCCCAAATCTCCAGGTTCAAGGGCATCTGCCTACATCGAAAACATGCATGAGAAACCCAGAAGATGGTCCACCGAGTGATCGGGAAAGGTTTCTAAAACGCACCTCATTTCTCATCTCCTTGTGCTCGGGTTCGCCATTCCAGCCGCTTTACTAGCAATCTCCCTCCTTGGAGAATCAGCACCTTTAACCTCCTGTTCCATACAGGTTGCAATTTGAACTGAGGATGAACGGGAAGACGGGGAACCAATGAGAGACTAGCTCTAGGTGTTGGGACAGGCACAGGTCACTCTAGTTTCCCATCAGGAAGAAGAATTAACCAGAGGCTCAGTCTGCCGCCCGGAAGCAGAATAGGGCCTAAAGCAATCCTGCGCTTTTGCGGCCAGCTCCCAAGAGAGCGAGTTGAAAAATGGAGCTCAGGGGCACTGCAATTCACAAACCTGCAGACTTATAAATGATAACTCTCGTCTACAAATATATTGAGGGAAGGCAACAAAGAGGATTTGAAAGCAAGGCAGAATTGCAGGAAACAGATTTCAGGAGGCAGATTCGAATCGCCTTTAAAGCACAGGAAAAGCGGCAAAACCTCGACAATGATGCCCTTGGCCAAAAAGGGCGTATGCGTTTTTTCCTGAATATATTCAGGAAAAAACGCATCCGCCCTTTTTGGCCAACCAAGCAACCTGGAAAGGCAAATCAGCGCTACAAAGAAGTCTCGCTTCCCATCGGTCAAAAGGGCCATGCTGAATAAAGTGTCAAAACCAGAAATGCAGGACAGGCCACGGAGAAACGGGAGCCTTGCTACGCTGATGGGCGGGATGTAAATTGCCAACAGCCACTCTGGAGAAGTGTACGGTGTGTCCTGAAACATTTACAAAACTCAGCTTAGAGAGCATAGGGCACTTCCACTCATGGGCGTATACATTGGGAAAACTAAAAATCAGCAAGACACAAGCACCCCAAAGTTTAGGGCTGCTCTGTTGACAAGAACCTCCACTTCGTTACACCTTAAATATCCCAGGAAAGAGAAAAATGGATAAAGAAGTTGTGCTCCTTATGTACAATGGAATATCACTCAGCCATGAAATCAACGTCATAAGGCTAGTAGCAGCATGATGAGTGGATTTAGGTACGACGATTCTAAGTCAAATAAGTCACGCAGAAAAAGACACTTATCATAAGATATCACTTATAGAGGGAATGTAAAAACCGCTACCCTTGAACTGAATTACAAAACAGAACAGGGTCACACGGTTAGAAAAGACACTATGGCTGCCTAACGGGAAAGGTGAGGTGGGGTGATGCCTAAAACAAGGGTTTCAAATTAGCTCAGATACCGTTCCATAAACCCAATACGTAATAGACAAGACCTACTCCTTGCTCAGGGAACTGGACTCAACACCCCCTATTCACCGCCCAAGAATATATCTGACTAGTAAGAATCTTAAAACCTATGTATTGATATCTCTCTGTAAGTGAGTCAAGTGGGTGTAAAGCTGCATAAACACAGCAGTGAAAAGCAGCTAAACCCCATTATAAAACTCAAATAATTTTAAAAACCCGTGAAACAAAGACAGTGAAAGAGAGAGAAATTCTTACAAAATTCGTTCAGGGGCTGTGATGCCACCTGGATTGACCATGTCTAGACCCGCAGCTGATTGAGACATAAGGGTGGACACTCTTAGGGCTGAGAGGTTTGGTGAGGTTGGGTGAGCAAACGCAGACGCTTTAAAGTAATACTGCGTGGTACCCATCCCATGGGTCCCAAATCTCCAGGTTCAAGGGCATCTGCCTACATCGAAAACATGCATGAGAAACCCAGAAGATGGTCCACCGAGTGATCGGGAAAGGTTTCTAAAACGCACCTCATTTCTCATCTCCTTGTGCTCGGGTTCGCCATTCCAGCCGCTTTACTAGCAATCTCCCTCCTTGGAGAATCAGCACCTTTAACCTCCTGTTCCATACAGGTGGCAATTTGAACTGAGGATGAACGGGAAGACGGGGAACCATATGAGAGACTAGCTCTAGGTGTTGGGACAGGCACAGGTCACTCTAGTTTCCCATCAGGAAGAAGAATTAACCAGAGGCTCAGTCTGCCGCCCGGAAGCAGAATAGTGCCTAAAGCAATCCTGCGCTTTTGCGGCCAGCTCCCAAGAGAGCGAGTTGAAAAATGGAGCTCAGGGGCACTGCAATTCACAAACCTGCAGACTTATAAATGATAACTCTCGTCTACAAATATATTGAGGGAAGGCAACAAAGAGGATTTGAAAGCAAGGCAGAATTGCAGGAAACAGATTTCAGCAGGCAGATTCGAATCGCCTTTAAAGCACAGGAAAAGCGGCAAAACCTCGACAATGATGCCCTTGGCCAAAAAGGGCGTATGCGTTTTTTCCTGAATATATTCAGGAAAAAACGCATACGCCCTTTTTGGCCAACCAAGCAACCTGGAAAGGCAAATCAGCGCTACAAAGAAGTCTCGCTTCCCATCGGTCAAAAGGGCCATGCTGAATAAAGTGTCAAAACCAGAAATGCAGGACAGGCCACGGAGAAACGGGAGCCTTGCTACGCTGATGGGCGGGATGTAAATTGCCAACAGCCACTCTGGAGAAGTGTACGGTGTGTCCTGAAACATTTACAAAACTCAGCTTAGAGAGCATAGGGCACTTCCACTCATGGGCGTATACATTGGGAAAACTAAAAATCAGCAAGACACAAGCACCCCAAAGTTTAGGGCTGCTCTGTTGACAAGAACCTCCACTTCGTTACACCTTAAATATCCCAGGAAAGAGAAAAATGGATAAAGAAGTTGTGCTCCTTATGTACAATGGAATATCACTCAGCCATGAAATCAACGTCATAAGGCTAGTAGCAGCATGATGAGTGGATTTAGGTACGACGATTCTAAGTCAAATAAGTCACGCAGAAAAAGACACTTATCATAAGATATCACTTATAGAGGGAATGTAAAAACCGCTACCCTTGAACTGAATTACAAAACAGAACAGAGTCACACGGTTAGAAAACACACTATGGCTGCCTAACGGGAAAGGTGAGGTGGGGTGATGCATAAAACAAGGGTTTCAAATTAGCTCAGATACCGTTCCATAAACCCAATACGTAATAGACAAGACCTACTCCTTGCTCAGGGAACTGGACTCAACACCCTCTATTCACCGCCCAAGAATATATCTGACTAGTAAGAATCTTAAAACCTATGTATTGATACCTCTCTGTAAGTGAGTCAAGTGGGTGTAAAGCTGCATAAACACAGCAGTGAAAAGCAGCTAAACCCCATTATAAAACTCAATTAATTTTAAAAACCCGTGAAACAAAGACAGTGAAAGAGAGAGAAATTCTTACAAAATTCGTTCAGGGGCTGTGTTGCCACCTGGATTGACCATGTCTAGACCCGCAGCTGATTGAGACATAAGGGTGGACACTCTTAGGGCTGAGAGGTTTGGTGAGGTTGGGTGAGCAAACGCAGACGCTTTAAAGTAACACTGCGTGGTACCCATCCCATGGGTCCCAAATCTCCAGGTTCAAGGGCATCTTCCTACATCGAAAACATGCATGAGAAACCCAGAAGATGGTCCACCGAGTGATCGGGAAAGGTTTCTAAAACGCACCTCATTTCTCATCTCCTTGTGCTCGGGTTCGCCATTCCAGCCGCTTTACTAGCAATCTCCCTCCTTGGAGAATCAGCACCTTTAACCTCCTGTTCCATACAGGTGGCAATTTGAACTGAGGATGAACGGGAAGACGGGGAACCAATGAGAGACTAGCTCTAGGTGTTGGGACAGGCACAGGTCACTCTATTTTCCCATCAGGAAGAAGACTTAACCACAGGCTCAGTCTGCCGCCCGGAAGCAGAATAGGGCCTAAAGCAATCCTGCGCTTTTGCGGCCAGCTCCCAAGAGAGCGAGTTGAAAAATGGAGCTCAGGGGCACTGCAATTCACAAACCTGCAGACTTATAAATGATAACTCTCGTCTACAAATATATTGAGGGAAGGCAACAAAGAGGATTTGAAAGCAAGGCAGAATTGCAGGAAACAGATTTCAGGAGGCAGATTCGAATCGCCTTTAAAGCACAGGAAAAGCGGCAAAACCTCGACAATGATGCCCTTGGCCAAAAAGGGCGTATGCGTTTTTTCCTGAATATATTCAGGAAAAAACGCATACGCCCTTTTTGGCCAACCAAGCAACCTGGAAAGGCAAATCAGCGCTACAAAGAAGTCTCGCTTCCCATCGGTCAAAAGGGCCATGCTGAATAAAGTGTCAAAACCAGAAATGCAGGACAGGCCACGGAGAAAAGGGAGCCTTGCTACGCTGATGGGCGGGATGTAAATTGCCAACAGCCACTCTGGAGAAGTGTACGGTGTGTCCTGAAACATTTACAAAACTCAGCTTAGAGAGCATAGGGCACTTCCACTCATGGGCGTATGAATTGGGAAAACTAAAAATCAGCAAGACACAAGCACCCCAAAGTTTAGGGCTGCTCTGTTGACAAGAACCTCCACTTCGTTACACCTTAAATATCCCAGGAAAGAGAAAAATGGATAAAGAAGTTGTGCTCCTTACGTACAATGGAATATCACTCAGCCATGAAATCAACGTCATAAGGCTAGTAGCAGCATGATGAGTGGATTTAGGTACGACGATTCTAAGTGAAATAAGTCACACAGAAAAAGACACTTATCATAAGATATCACTTATAGAGGGAATGTAAAAACCGCTACCCTTGAACTGAATTACAAAACAGAACAGAGTCACACGGTTAGAAAACACACTATGGCTGCCTAACGGGAAAGGTGAGGTGGGGTGATGCCTAAAACAAGGGTTTCAAATTAGCTCAGATACCGTTCCATAAACCCAATACGTAATAGACAAGACCTACGCCTTGCTCAGCGAACTGGACTCAACACCCCCTATTCACCGCCCAAGAATATATCTGACTAGTAAGAATCTTAAAACCTATGTATTGATATCTCTCTGTAAGTGAGTCAAGTGGGTGTAAAGCTGCATAAACACAGCAGTGAAAAGCAGCTAAACCCCATTATAAAACTCAATTAATTTTAAAAACCCGTGAAACAAAGACAGTGAAAGAGAGAGAAATTCTTACAAAATTCGTTCAGGGGCTGTGATGCCACCTGGATTGACCATGTCTAGACCCGCAGCTGATTGAGACATAAGGGTGGACACTCTTAGGGCTGAGAGGTTTGGTGAGGTTGGGTGAGCAAACGCAGACGCTTTAAAGTAATACTGCGTGGTACCCATCCCATGGGTCCCAAATCTCCAGGTTCAAGGGCATCTGCCTACATCGAAAACATGCATGAGAAACCCAGAAGATGGTCCACCGAGTGATCGGGAAAGGTTTCTAAAACGCACCTCATTTCTCATCTCCTTGTGCTCGGGTTCGCCATTCCAGCCGCTTTACTAGCAATCTCCCTCCTTGGAGAATCAGCACCTTTAACCTCCTGTTCCATACAGGTGGCAATTTGAACTGAGGATGAACGGGAAGACGGGGAACCAATGAGAGACTAGCTCTAGGTGTTGGGACAGGCACAGGTCACTCTAGTTTCCCATCAGGAAGAAGAATTAACCACAGGCTGAGTCTGCCGCCCGGAAGCAGAATAGGGCCTAAAGCAATCCTGCGCTTTTGCGGCCAGCTCCCAAGAGAGCGAGTTGAAAAATGGAGCTCAGGGGCACTGCAATTCACAAACCTGCAGACTTATAAATGATAACTCTCGTCTACAAATATATTGAGGGAAGGCAACAAAGAGGATTTGAAAGCAAGGCAGAATTGCAGGAAACAGATTTCAGGAGGCAGATTCGAATCGCCTTTAAAGCACAGGAAAAGCGGCAAAACCTCGACAATGATGCCCTTGGCCAAAAAGGGCGTATGCGTTTTTTCCTGAATATATTCAGGAAAAAACGCATACGCCCTTTTTGGCCAACCAAGCAACCTGGAAAGGCAAATCAGCGCTACAAAGAAGTCTCGCTTCCCATCGGTCAAAAGGGCCATGCTGAATAAAGTGTCAAAACCAGAAATGCAGGACAGGCCACGGAGAAACGGGAGCCTTGCTACGCTGATGGGCGGGATGTAAATTGCCAACAGCCACTCTGGAGAAGTGTACGGTGTGTCCTGAAACATTTACAAAACTCAGCTTAGAGAGCATAGGGCACTTCCACTCATGGGCGTATACATTGGGAAAACTAAAAATCAGCAAGACACAAGCACCCCAAAGTTTAGGGCTGCTCTGTTGACAAGAACCTCCACTTCGTTACACCTTAAATATCCCAGGAAAGAGAAAAATGGATAAAGAAGTTGTGCTCCGTATGTACAATGGAATATCACTCAGCCATGAAATCAACGTCATAAGGCTAGTAGCAGCATGATGAGTGGATTTAGGTACGACGATTCTAAGTCAAATAAGTCACGCAGAAAAAGACACTTATCATAAGATATCACTTATAGAGGGAATGTAAAAACCGCTACCCTTGAACTGAATTACAAAACAGAACAGGGTCACACGGTTAGAAAAGACACTATGGCTGCCTAACGGGAAAGGTGAGGTGGGGTGATGCATAAAACAAGGGTTTCAAATTAGCTCAGATACCGTTCCATAAACCCAATACGTAATAGACAAGACCTACTCCTTGCTCAGGGAACTGGACTCAACACCCCCTATTCACCGCCCAAGAATATATCTGACTAGTAAGAATCTTAAAACCTATGTATTGATATCTCTCTGTAAGTGAGTCAAGTGGGTGTAAAGCTGCATAAACACAGCAGTGAAAAGCAGCTAAACCCCATTATAAAACTCAAATAATTTTAAAAACCCGTGAAACAAAGACAGTGAAAGAGAGAGAAATTCTTACAAAATTCGTTCAGGGGCTGTGATGCCACCTGGATTGACCATGTCTAGACCCGCAGCTGATTGAGACATAAGGGTGGACACTCTTAGGGCTGAGAGGTTTGGTGAGGTTGGGTGAGCAAACGCAGACGCTTTAAAGTAATACTGCGTGGTACCCATCCCATGGGTCCCAAATCTCCAGGTTCAAGGGCATCTGCCTACATCGAAAACATGCATGAGAAACCCAGAAGATGGTCCACCGAGTGATCGGGAAAGGTTTCTAAAACGCACCTCATTTCTCATCTCCTTGTGCTCGGGTTCGCCATTCCAGCCGCTTTACTAGCAATCTCCCTCCTTGGAGAATCAGCACCTTTAACCTCCTGTTCCATACAGGTTGCAATTTGAACTGAGGATGAACGGGAAGACGGGGAACCAATGAGAGACTAGCTCTAGGTGTTGGGACAGGCACAGGTCACTCTAGTTTCCCATCAGGAAGAAGAATTAACCAGAGGCTCAGTCTGCCGCCCGGAAGCAGAATAGTGCCTAAAGCAATCCTGCGCTTTTGCAGCCAGCTCCCAAGAGAGCGAGTTGAAAAATGGAGCTCAGGGGCACTGCAATTCACAAACCTGCAGACTTATAAATGATAACTCTCGTCTACAAATATATTGAGGGAAGGCAACAAAGAGGATTTGAAAGCAAGGCAGAATTGCAGGAAACAGATTTCAGCAGGCAGATTCGAATCGCCTTTAAAGCACAGGAAAAGCGGCAAAACCTCGACAATGATGCCCTTGGCCAAAAAGGGCGTATGCGTTTTTTCCTGAATATATTCAGGAAAAAACGCATACGCCCTTTTTGGCCAACCAAGCAACCTGGAAAGGCAAATCAGCGCTACAAAGAAGTCTCGCTTCCCATCGGTCAAAAGGGCCATGCTGAATAAAGTGTCAAAACCAGAAATGCAGGACAGGCCACGGAGAAACGGGAGCCTTGCTACGCTGATGGGCGGGATGTAAATTGCCAACAGCCACTCTGGAGAAGTGTACGGTGTGTCCTGAAACATTTACAAAACTCAGCTTAGAGAGCATAGGGCACTTCCACTCATGGGCGTATACATTGGGAAAACTAAAAATCAGCAAGACACAAGCACCCCAAAGTTTAGGGCTGCTCTGTTGACAAGAACCTCCACTTCGTTACACCTTAAATATCCCAGGAAAGAGAAAAATGGATAAAGAAGTTGTGCTCCTTATGTACAATGGAATATCACTCAGCCATGAAATCAACGTCATAAGGCTAGTAGCAGCATGATGAGTGGATTTAGGTACGACGATTCTAAGTCAAATAAGTCACGCAGAAAAAGACACTTATCATAAGATATCACTTATAGAGGGAATGTAAAAACCGCTACCCTTGAACTGAATTACAAAACAGAACAGAGTCACACGGTTAGAAAACACACTATGGCTGCCTAACGGGAAAGGTGAGGTGGGGTGATGCATAAAACAAGGGTTTCAAATTAGCTCAGATACCGTTCCATAAACCCAATACGTAATAGACAAGACCTACTCCTTGCTCAGGGAACTGGACTCAACACCCTCTATTCACCGCCCAAGAATATATCTGACTAGTAAGAATCTTAAAACCTATGTATTGATACCTCTCTGTAAGTGAGTCAAGTGGGTGTAAAGCTGCATAAACACAGCAGTGAAAAGCAGCTAAACCCCATTATAAAACTCAATTAATTTTAAAAACCCGTGAAACAAAGACAGTGAAAGAGAGAGAAATTCTTACAAAATTCGTTCAGGGGCTGTGTTGCCACCTGGATTGACCATGTCTAGACCCGCAGCTGATTGAGACATAAGGGTGGACACTCTTAGGGCTGAGAGGTTTGGTGAGGTTGGGTGAGCAAACGCAGACGCTTTAAAGTAACACTGCGTGGTACCCATCCCATGGGTCCCAAATCTCCAGGTTCAAGGGCATCTTCCTACATCGAAAACATGCATGAGAAACCCAGAAGATGGTCCACCGAGTGATCGGGAAAGGTTTCTAAAACGCACCTCATTTCTCATCTCCTTGTGCTCGGGTTCGCCATTCCAGCCGCTTTACTAGCAATCTCCCTCCTTGGAGAATCAGCACCTTTAACCTCCTGTTCCATACAGGTGGCAATTTGAACTGAGGATGAACGGGAAGACGGGGAACCAATGAGAGACTAGCTCTAGGTGTTGGGACAGGCACAGGTCACTCTGTTTTCCCATCAGGAAGAAGACTTAACCACAGGCTCAGTCTGCCGCCCGGAAGCAGAATAGGGCCTAAAGCAATCCTGCGCTTTTGCGGCCAGCTCCCAAGAGAGCGAGTTGAAAAATGGAGCTCAGGGGCACTGCAATTCACAAACCTGCAGACTTATAAATGATAACTCTCGTCTACAAATATATTGAGGGAAGGCAACAAAGAGGATTTGAAAGCAAGGCAGAATTGCAGGAAACAGATTTCAGGAGGCAGATTCGAATCGCCTTTAAAGCACAGGAAAAGCGGCAAAACCTCGACAATGATGCCCTTGGCCAAAAAGGGCGTATGCGTTTTTTCCTGAATATATTCAGGAAAAAACGCATACGCCCTTTTTGGCCAACCAAGCAACCTGGAAAGGCAAATCAGCGCTACAAAGAAGTCTCGCTTCCCATCGGTCAAAAGGGCCATGCTGAATAAAGTGTCAAAACCAGAAATGCAGGACAGGCCACGGAGAAAAGGGAGCCTTGCTACGCTGATGGGCGGGATGTAAATTGCCAACAGCCACTCTGGAGAAGTGTACGGTGTGTCCTGAAACATTTACAAAACTCAGCTTAGAGAGCATAGGGCACTTCCACTCATGGGCGTATGAATTGGGAAAACTAAAAATCAGCAAGACACAAGCACCCCAAAGTTTAGGGCTGCTCTGTTGACAAGAACCTCCACTTCGTTACACCTTAAATATCCCAGGAAAGAGAAAAATGGATAAAGAAGTTGTGCTCCTTACGTACAATGGAATATCACTCAGCCATGAAATCAACGTCATAAGGCTAGTAGCAGCATGATGAGTGGATTTAGGTACGACGATTCTAAGTGAAATAAGTCACACAGAAAAAGACACTTATCATAAGATATCACTTATAGAGGGAATGTAAAAACCGCTACCCTTGAACTGAATTACAAAACAGAACAGAGTCACACGGTTAGAAAACACACTATGGCTGCCTAACGGGAAAGGTGAGGTGGGGTGATGCCTAAAACAAGGGTTTCAAATTAGCTCAGATACCGTTCCATAAACCCAATACGTAATAGACAAGACCTACGCCTTGCTCAGCGAACTGGACTCAACACCCCCTATTCACCGCCCAAGAATATATCTGACTAGTAAGAATCTTAAAACCTATGTATTGATATCTCTCTGTAAGTGAGTCAAGTGGGTGTAAAGCTGCATAAACACAGCAGTGAAAAGCAGCTAAACCCCATTATAAAACTCAATTAATTTTAAAAACCCGTGAAACAAAGACAGTGAAAGAGAGAGAAATTCTTACAAAATTCGTTCAGGGGCTGTGATGCCACCTGGATTGACCATGTCTAGACCCGCAGCTGATTGAGACATAAGGGTGGACACTCTTAGGGCTGAGAGGTTTGGTGAGGTTGGGTGAGCAAACGCAGACGCTTTAAAGTAATACTGCGTGGTACCCATCCCATGGGTCCCAAATCTCCAGGTTCAAGGGCATCTGCCTACATCGAAAACATGCATGAGAAACCCAGAAGATGGTCCACCGAGTGATCGGGAAAGGTTTCTAAAACGCACCTCATTTCTCATCTCCTTGTGCTCGGGTTCGCCATTCCAGCCGCTTTACTAGCAATCTCCCTCCTTGGAGAATCAGCACCTTTAACCTCCTGTTCCATACAGGTGGCAATTTGAACTGAGGATGAACGGGAAGACGGGGAACCAATGAGAGACTAGCTCTAGGTGTTGGGACAGGCACAGGTCACTCTAGTTTCCCATCAGGAAGAAGAATTAACCACAGGCTGAGTCTGCCGCCCGGAAGCAGAATAGGGCCTAAAGCAATCCTGCGCTTTTGCGGCCAGCTCCCAAGAGAGCGAGTTGAAAAATGGAGCTCAGGGGCACTGCAATTCACAAACCTGCAGACTTATAAATGATAACTCTCGTCTACAAATATATTGAGGGAAGGCAACAAAGAGGATTTGAAAGCAAGGCAGAATTGCAGGAAACAGATTTCAGGAGGCAGATTCGAATCGCCTTTAAAGCACAGGAAAAGCGGCAAAACCTCGACAATGATGCCCTTGGCCAAAAAGGGCGTATGCGTTTTTTCCTGAATATATTCAGAAAAAAACGCATACGCCCTTTTTGGCCAACCAAGCAACCTGGAAAGGCAAATCAGCGCTACAAAGAAGTCTCGCTTCCCATCGGTCAAAAGGGCCATGCTGAATAAAGTGTCAAAACCAGAAATGCAGGACAGGCCACGGAGAAACGGGAGCCTTGCTACGCTGATGGGCGGGATGTAAATTGCCAACAGCCACTCTGGAGAAGTGTACGGTGTGTCCTGAAACATTTACAAAACTCAGCTTAGAGAGCATAGGGCACTTCCACTCATGGGCGTATACATTGGGAAAACTAAAAATCAGCAAGACACAAGCACCCCAAAGTTTAGGGCTGCTCTGTTGACAAGAACCTCCACTTCGTTACACCTTAAATATCCCAGGAAAGAGAAAAATGGATAAAGAAGTTGTGCTCCGTATGTACAATGGAATATCACTCAGCCATGAAATCAACGTCATAAGGCTCGTAGCAGCATGATGAGTGGATTTAGGTACGACGATTCTAAGTCAAATAAGTCACGCAGAAAAAGACACTTATCATAAGATATCACTTATAGAGGGAATGTAAAAACCGCTACCCTTGAACTGAATTACAAAACAGAACAGGGTCACACGGTTAGAAAAGACACTATGGCTGCCTAACGGGAAAGGTGAGGTGGGGTGATGCATAAAACAAGGGTTTCAAATTAGCTCAGATACCGTTCCATAAACCCAATACGTAATAGACAAGACCTACTCCTTGCTCAGGGAACTGGACTCAACACCCCCTATTCACCGCCCAAGAATATATCTGACTAGTAAGAATCTTAAAACCTATGTATTGATATCTCTCTGTAAGTGAGTCAAGTGGGTGTAAAGCTGCATAAACACAGCAGTGAAAAGCAGCTAAACCCCATTATAAAACTCAAATAATTTTAAAAACCCGTGAAACAAAGACAGTGAAAGATAGAGAAATTCTTACAAAATTCGTTCAGGGGCTGTGATGCCACCTGGATTGACCATGTCTAGACCCGCAGCTGATTGAGACATAAGGGTGGACACTCTTAGGGCTGAGAGGTTTGGTGAGGTTGGGTGAGCAAACGCAGACGCTTTAAAGTAATACTGCGTGGTACCCATCCCATGGGTCCCAAATCTCCAGGTTCAAGGGCATCTGCCTACATCGAAAACATGCATGAGAAACCCAGAAGATGGTCCACCGAGTGATCGGGAAAGGTTTCTAAAAAGCACCTCATTTCTCATCTCCTTGTGCTCGGGTTCGCCATTCCAGCCGCTTTA
The DNA here is from genome assembly GCF_028021215.1 of Eschrichtius robustus. Classification (NCBI taxonomy): domain Eukaryota; kingdom Metazoa; phylum Chordata; class Mammalia; order Artiodactyla; family Eschrichtiidae; genus Eschrichtius; species Eschrichtius robustus. Next base: position 46,873,032 of record NC_090830.1, read on the forward strand.
CTAGCAATCTCCCTCCTTGGAGAATCAGCACCTTTAACCTCCTGTTCCATACAGCTGGCAATTTGAACTGAGGATGAAAGGGAAGACGGGGAACCAATGAGAGACTAGCTCTAGGTGTTGGGACAGGCACAGGTCACTCTAGTTTCCCATCAGGAAGAAGAATTAACCACAGGCTCAGTCTGCCGCCCGGAAGCAGAATAGGGCCTAAAGCAATCCTGCGCTTTTGCGGCCAGCTCCCAAGAGAGCGAGTTGAAAAATGGAGCTCAGGGGCACTGCAATTCACAAACCTGCAGACTTATAAATGATAACTCTCGTCTACAAATATATTGAGGGAAGGCAACAAAGAGGATTTGAAAGCAAGGCAGAATTGCAGGAAACAGATTTCAGGAGGCAGATTCGAATCGCCTTTAAAGCACAGGAAAAGCGGCAAAACCTCGACAATGATGCCCTTGGCCAAAAAGGGCGTATGCGTTTTTTCCTGAATATATTCAGGAAAAAACGCATACGCCCTTTTTGGCCAACCAAGCAACCTGGAAAGGCAAATCAGCGCTACAAAGAAGTCTCGCTTCCCATCGGTCAAAAGGGCCATGCTGAATAAAGTGTCAAAACCAGAAATGCAGGACAGGCCACGGAGAAACGGGAGCCTTGCTACGCTGATGGGCGGGATGTAAATTGCCAACAGCCACTCTGGAGAAGAGTACGGTGTGTCCTGAAACATTTACAAAACTCAGCTTAGAGAGCATAGGGCACTTCCACTCATGGGCGTATACATTGGGAAAACTAAAAATCAGCAAGACACAAGCACCCCAAAGTTTAGGGCTGCTCTGTTGACAAGAACCTCCACTTCGTTACACCTTAAATATCCCAGGAAAGAGAAAAATGGATAAAGAAGTTGTGCTCCTTATGTACAATGGATTATCACTCAGCCATGAAATCAACCTCATAAGGCTAGTAGCAGCATGATGAGTGGATTTAGGTACGACGATTCTAAGTGAAATAAGTCACACAGAAAAAGACACTTATCATAAGATATCACTTATAGAGGGAATGTAAAAACCGCTACCCTTGAACTGAATTACAAAACAGAACAGAGTCACACGGTTAGAAAACACACTATGGCTGCCTAACGGGAAAGGTGAGGTGGGGTGATGCCTAAAACAAGGGTTTCAAATTAGCTCAGATACCGTTCCATAAACCCAATACGTAATAGACAAGACCTACTCCTTGCTCAGGGAACTGGACTCAACACCCCCTATTCACCGCCCAAGAATATATCTGACTAGTAAGAATCTTAAAACCTATGTATTGATATCTCTCTGTAAGTGAGTCAAGTGGGTGTAAAGCTGCATAAACACAGCAGTGAAAAGCAGCTAAACCCCATTATAAAACTCAAATAATTTTAAAAACCCGTGAAACAAAGACAGTGAAAGAGAGAGAAATTCTTACAAAATTCGTTCAGGGGTTGTGATGCCACCTGGATTGACCATGTCTAGACCCGCAGCTGATTGAGACATAAGGGTGGACACTCTTAGGGCTGAGAGGTTTGGTGAGGTTGGGTGAGCAAACGCAGACGCTTTAAAGTAATACTGCGTGGTACCCATCCCATGGGTCCCAAATCTCCAGGTTCAAGGGCATCTGCCTACATCGAAAACATGCATGAGAAACCCAGAAGATGGTCCACCGAGTGATCGGGAAAGGTTTCTAAAACGCACCTCATTTCTCATCTCCTTGTGCTCGGGTTCGCCATTCCAGCCGCTTTACTAGCAATCTCCCTCCTTGGAGAATCAGCACCTTTAACCTCCTGTTCCATACAGGTTGCAATTTGAACTGAGGATGAACGGGAAGACGGGGAACCAATGAGAGACTAGCTCTAGGTGTTGGGACAGGCACAGGTCACTCTATTTTCCCATCAGGAAGAAGAATTAACCAGAGGCTCAGTCTGCCGCCCGGAAGCAGAATAGTGCCTAAAGCAATCCTGCGCTTTTGCGGCCAGCTCCCAAGAGAGCGAGTTGAAAAATGGAGCTCAGGGGCACTGCAATTCACAAACCTGCAGACTTATAAATGATAACTCTCGTCTACAAATATATTGAGGGAAGGCAACAAAGAGGATTTGAAAGCAAGGCAGAATTGCAGGAAACAGATTTCAGCAGGCAGATTCGAATCGCCTTTAAATCACAGGAAAAGCGGCAAAATCTCGACAATGATGCCCTTGGCCAAAAAGGGCGTATGCGTTTTTTCCTGAATATATTCAGGAAAAAACGCATACGCCCTTTTTGGCCAACCAAGCAACCTGGAAAGGCAAATCAGCGCTACAAAGAAGTCTCGCTTCCCATCGGTCAAAAGGGCCATGCTGAATAAAGTGTCAAAACCAGAAATGCAGGAAAGGCCACGGAGAAACGGGAGCCTTGCTACGCTGATGGGCGGGATGTAAATTGCCAACAGCCACTCTGGAGAAGTGTACGGTGTGTCCTGAAACATTTACAAAACTCAGCTTAGAGAGCATAGGGCACTTCCACTCATGGGCGTATACATTGGGAAAACTAAAAATCAGCAAGACACAAGCACCCCAAAGTTTAGGGCTGCTCTGTTGACAAGAACCTCCACTTCGTTACACCTTAAATATCCCAGGAAAGAGAAAAATGGATAAAGAAGTTGTGCTCCTTATGTACAATGGAATATCACTCAGCCATGAAATCAACGTCATAAGGCTAGTAGCAGCATGATGAGTGGATTTAGGTACGACGATTCTAAGTCAAATAAGTCACGCAGAAAAAGACACTTATCATAAGATATCACTTATAGAGGGAATGTAAAAACCGCTACCCTTGAACTGAATTACAAAACAGAACAGAGTCACACGGTTAGAAAAGACACTATGGCTGCCTAACGGGAAACGTGAGGTGGGGTGATGCATAAAACAAGGGTTTCAAATTAGCTCAGATACCGTTCCATAAACCCAATACGTAATAGACAAGACCTACTCCTTGCTCAGGGAACTGGACTCAACACCCCCTATTCACCGCCCAAGAATATATCTGACTAGTAAGAATCTTAAAACCTATGTATTGATATCTCTCTGTAAGTGAGTCAAGTGGGTGTAAAGCTGCATAAACACAGCAGTGAAAAGCAGCTAAACCCCATTATAAAACTCAAATAATTTTAAAAACCCGTGAAACAAAGACAGTGAAAGAGAGAGAAATTCTTACAAAATTCGTTCAGGGGCTGTGATGCCACCTGGATTGACCATGTCTAGACCCGCAGCTGATTGAGACATAAGGGTGGACACTCTTAGGGCTGAGAGGTTTGGTGAGGTTGGGTGAGCAAACGCAGACGCTTTAAAGTAATACTGCGTGGTACCCATCCCATGGGTCCCAAATCTCCAGGTTCAAGGGCATCTGCCTACATCGAAAACATGCATGAGAAACCCAGAAGATGGTCCACCGAGTGATCGGGAAAGGTTTCTAAAACGCACCTCATTTCTCATCTCCTTGTGCTCGGGTTCGCCATTCCAGCCGCTTTACTAGCAATCTCCCTCCTTGGAGAATCAGCACCTTTAACCTCCTGTTCCATACAGGTGGCAATTTGAACTGAGGATGAACGGGAAGACGGGGAACCAATGAGAGACTAGCTCTAGGTGTTGGGACAGGCACAGGTCACTCTATTTTCCCATCAGGAAGAAGAATTAACCAGAGGCTCAGTCTGCCGCCCGGAAGCAGAATAGTGCCTAAAGCAATCCTGCGCTTTTGCGGCCAGCTCCCAAGAGAGCGAGTTGAAAAATGGAGCTCAGGGGCACTGCAATTCACAAACCTGCAGACTTATAAATGATAACTCTCGTCTACAAATATATTGAGGGAAGGCAACAAAGAGGATTTGAAAGCAAGGCAGAATTGCAGGAAACAGATTTCAGCAGGCAGATTCGAATCGCCTTTAAAGCACAGGAAAAGCGGCAAAACCTCGACAATGATGCCCTTGGCCAAAAAGGGCGTATGCGTTTTTTCCTGAATATATTCAGGAAAAAAAGCATACGCCCTTTTTGGCCAACCAAGCAACCTGGAAAGGCAAATCAGCGCTACAAAGAAGTCTCGCTTCCCATCGGTCAAAAGGGCCATGCTGAATAAAGTGTCAAAACCAGAAATGCAGGACAGGCCACGGAGAAACGGGAGCCTTGCTACGCTGATGGGCGGGATGTAAATTGCCAACAGCCACTCTGGAGAAGTGTACGGTGTGTCCTGAAACATTTACAAAACTCAGCTTAGAGAGCATAGGGCACTTCCACTCATGGGCGTATACATTGGGAAAACTAAAAATCAGCAAGACACAAGCACCCCAAAGTTTAGGGCTGCTCTGTTGACAAGAACCTCCACTTCGTTACACCTTAAATATCCCAGGAAAGAGAAAAATGGATAAAGAAGTTGTGCTCCTTATGTACAATGGAATATCACTCAGCCATGAAATCAACGTCATAAGGCTAGTAGCAGCATGATGAGTGGATTTAGGTACGACGATTCTAAGTCAAATAAGTCACGCAGAAAAAGACACTTATCATAAGATATCACTTATAGAGGGAATGTAAAAACCGCTACCCTTGAACTGAATTACAAAACAGAACAGGGTCACACGGTTAGAAAAGACACTATGGCTGCCTAACGGGAATGGTGAGGTGGGGTGATGCATAAAACAAGGGTTTCAAATTAGCTCAGATACCGTTCCATAAACCCAATACGTAATAGACAAGACCTACTCCTTGCTCAGGGAACTGGACTCAACACCCCCTATTCACCGCCCAAGAATATATCTGACTAGTAAGAATCTTAAAACCTATGTATTGATATCTCTCTGTAAGTGAGTCAAGTGGGTGTAAAGCTGCATAAACACAGCAGTGAAAAGCAGCTAAACCCCATTATAAAACTCAAATAATTTTAAAAACCCGTGAAACAAAGACAGTGAAAGAGAGAGAAATTCTTACAAAATTTGTTCAGGGGCTGTGATGCCACCTGGATTGACCATGTCTAGACCCGCAGCTGATTGAGACATAAGGGTGGACACTCTTAGGGCTGAGAGGTTTGGTGAGGTTGGGTGAGCAAACGCAGACGCTTTAAAGTAATACTGCGTGGTACCCATCCCATGGGTCCCAAATCTCCAGGTTCAAGGGCATCTGCCTACATCGAAAACATGCATGAGAAACCCAGAAGATGGTCCACCGAGTGATCGGGAAAGGTTTCTAAAACGCACCTCATTTCTCATCTCCTTGTGCTCGGGTTCGCCATTCCAGCCGCTTTACTAGCAATCTCCCTCCTTGGAGAATCAGCACCTTTAACCTCCTGTTCCATACAGGTGGCAATTTGAACTGAGGATGAACGGGAAGACGGGGAACCAATGAGAGACTAGCTCTAGGTGTTGGGACAGGCACAGGTCACTCTAGTTTCCCATCAGGAAGAAGAATTAACCACAGGCTCAGTCTGCCGCCCGGAAGCAGAATAGTGCCTAAAGCAATCCTGCGCTTTTGCGGCCAGCTCCCAAGAGAGCGAGTTGAAAAATGGAGCTCAGGGGCACTGCAATTCACAAACCTGCAGACTTATAAATGATAACTCTCGTCTACAAATATATTGAGGGAAGGCAACAAAGAGGATTTGAAAGCAAGGCAGAATTGCAGGAAACAGATTTCAGGAGGCAGATTCGAATCGCCTTTAAAGCACAGGAAAAGCGGCAAAACCTCGACAATGATGCCCTTGGCCAAAAAGGGCGTATGCGTTTTTTCCTGAATATATTCAGGAAAAAACGCATACGCCCTTTTTGGCCAACCAAGCAACCTGGAAAGGCAAATCAGCGCTACAAAGAAGTCTCGCTTCCCATCGGTCAAAAGGGCCATGCTGAATAAAGTGTCAAAACCAGAAATGCAGGACAGGCCACGGAGAAACGGGAGCCTTGCTACGCTGATGGGCGGGATGTAAATTGCCAACAGCCACTCTGGAGAAGAGTACGGTGTGTCCTGAAACATTTACAAAACTCAGCTTAGAGAGCATAGGGCACTTTCACTCATGGGCGTATACATTGGGAAAACTAAAAATCAGCAAGACACAAGCACCCCAAAGTTTAGGGCTGCTCTGTTGACAAGAACCTCCACTTCGTTACACCTTAAATATCCCAGGAAAGAGAAAAATGGATAAAGAAGTTGTGCTCCTTATGTACAATGGATTATCACTCAGCCATGAAATCAACCTCATAAGGCTAGTAGCAGCATGATGAGTGGATTTAGGTACGACGATTCTAAGTGAAATAAGTCACACAGAAAAAGACACTTATCATAAGATATCACTTATAGAGGGAATGTAAAAACCGCTACCCTTGAACTGAATTACAAAACAGAACAGAGTCACACGGTTAGAAAACACACTATGGCTGCCTAACGGGAAAGGTGAGGTGGGGTGATGCATAAAACAAGGGTTTCAAATTAGCTCAGATACCGTTCCATAAACCCAATACGTAATAGACAAGACCTACTCCTTGCTCAGGGAACTGGACTCAACACCCCCTATTCACCGCCCAAGAATATATCTGACTAGTAAGAATCTTAAAACCTATGTATTGATATCTCTCTGTAAGTGAGTCAAGTGGGTGTAAAGCTGCATAAACACAGCAGTGAAAAGCAGCTAAACCCCATTATAAAACTCAAATAATTTTAAAAACCCGTGAAACAAAGACAGTGAAAGAGAGAGAAATTCTTACAAAATTCGTTCAGGGGTTGTGATGCCACCTGGATTGACCATGTCTAGACCCGCAGCTGATTGAGACATAAGGGTGGACACTCTTAGGGCTGAGAGGTTTGGTGAGGTTGGGTGAGCAAACGCAGACGCTTTAAAGTAATACTGCGTGGTACCCATCCCATGGGTCCCAAATCTCTAGGTTCAAGGGCATCTGCCTACATCGAAAACATGCATGAGAAACCCAGAAGATGGTCCACCGAGTGATCGGGAAAGGTTTCTAAAACGCACCTCATTTCTCATCTCCTTGTGCTCGGGTTCGCCATTCCAGCCGCTTTACTAGCAATCTCCCTCCTTGGAGAATCAGCACCTTTAACCTCCTGTTCCATACAGGTGGCAATTTGAACTGAGGATGAACGGGAAGACGGGGAACCAATGAGAGACTAGCTCTAGGTGTTGGGACAGGCACAGGTCACTCTATTTTCCCATCAGGAAGAAGAATTAACCAGAGGCTCAGTCTGCCGCCCGGAAGCAGAATAGTGCCTAAAGCAATCCTGCGCTTTTGCGGCCAGCTCCCAAGAGAGCGAGTTGAAAAATGGAGCTCAGGGGCACTGCAATTCACAAACCTGCAGACTTATAAATGATAACTCTCGTCTACAAATATATTGAGGGAAGGCAACAAAGAGGATTTGAAAGCAAGGCAGAATTGCAGGAAACAGATTTCAGCAGGCAGATTCGAATCGCCTTTAAAGCACAGGAAAAGCGGCAAAATCTCGACAATGATGCCCTTGGCCAAAAAGGGCGTATGCGTTTTTTCCTGAATATATTCAGGAAAAAACGCATACGCCCTTTTTGGCCAACCAAGCAACCTGGAAAGGCAAATCAGCGCTACAAAGAAGTCTCGCTTCCCATCGGTCAAAAGGGCCATGCTGAATAAAGTGTCAAAACCAGAAATGCAGGAAAGGCCACGGAGAAACGGGAGCCTTGCTACGCTGATGGGCGGGATGTAAATTGCCAACAGCCACTCTGGAGAAGTGTACGGTGTGTCCTGAAACATTTACAAAACTCAGCTTAGAGAGCATAGGGCACTTCCACTCATGGGCGTATAAATTGGGAAAACTAAAAATCAGCAAGACACAAGCACCCCAAAGTTTAGGGCTGCTCTGTTGACAAGAACCTCCACTTCGTTACACCTTAAATATCCCAGGAAAGAGAAAAATGGATAAAGAAGTTGTGCTCCTTATGTACAATGGAATATCACTCAGCCATGAAATCAACGTCATAAGGCTAGTAGCAGCATGATGAGTGGATTTAGGTACGACGATTCTAAGTGAAATAAGTCACGCAGAAAAAGACACTTATCATAAGATATCACTTATAGAGGGAATGTAAAAACCGCTACCCTTGAACTGAATTACAAAACAGAACAGAGTCACACGGTTAGAAAAGACACTATGGCTGCCTAACGGGAAACGTGAGGTGGGGTGATGCATAAAACAAGGGTTTCAAATTAGCTCAGATACCGTTCCATAAACCCAATACGTAATAGACAAGACCTACTCCTTGCTCAGGGAACTGGACTCAACACCCCCTATTCACCGCCCAAGAATATATCTGACTAGTAAGAATCTTAAAACCTATGTATTGATATCTCTCTGTAAGTGAGTCAAGTGGGTGTAAAGCTGCATAAACACAGCAGTGAAAAGCAGCTAAACCCCATTATAAAACTCAAATAATTTTAAAAACCCGTGAAACAAAGACAGTGAAAGAGAGAGAAATTCTTACAAAATTCGTTCAGGGGCTGTGATGCCACCTGGATTGACCATGTCTAGACCCGCAGCTGATTGAGACATAAGGGTGGACACTCTTAGGGCTGAGAGGTTTGGTGAGGTTGGGTGAGCAAACGCAGACGCTTTAAAGTAATACTGCGTGGTACCCATCCCATGGGTCCCAAATCTCCAGGTTCAAGGGCATCTGCCTACATCGAAAACATGCATGAGAAACCCAGAAGATGGTCCACCGAGTGATCGGGAAAGGTTTCTAAAACGCACCTCATTTCTCATCTCCTTGTGCTCGGGTTCGCCATTCCAGCCGCTTTACTAGCAATCTCCCTCCTTGGAGAATCAGCACCTTTAACCTCCTGTTCCATACAGGTTGCAATTTGAACTGAGGATGAACGGGAAGACGGGGAACCAATGAGAGACTAGCTCTAGGTGTTGGGACAGGCACAGGTCACTCTAGTTTCCCATCAGGAAGAAGAATTAACCAGAGGCTCAGTCTGCCGCCCGGAAGCAGAATAGGGCCTAAAGCAATCCTGCGCTTTTGCGGCCAGCTCCCAAGAGAGCGAGTTGAAAAATGGAGCTCAGGGGCACTGCAATTCACAACCCTGCAGACTTATAAATGATAACTCTCGTCTACAAATATATTGAGGGAAGGCAACAAAGAGGATTTGAAAGCAAGGCAGAATTGCAGGAAACAGATTTCAGCAGGCAGATTCGAATCGCCTTTAAAGCACAGGAAAAGCGGCAAAACCTCGACAATGATGCCCTTGGCCAAAAAGGGCGTATGCGTTTTTTCCTGAATATATTCAGGAAAAAACGCATACGCCCTTTTTGGCCAACCAAGCAACCTGGAAAGGCAAATCAGCGCTACAAAGAAGTCTCGCTTCCCATCGGTCAAAAGGGCCATGCTGAATAAAGTGTCAAAACCAGAAATGCAGGACAGGCCACGGAGAAAAGGGAGCCTTGCTACGCTGATGGGCGGGATGTAAATTGCCAACAGCCACTCTGGAGAAGTGTACGGTGTGTCCTGAAACATTTACAAAACTCAGCTTAGAGAGCATAGGGCACTTCCACTCATGGGCGTATGAATTGGGAAAACTAAAAATCAGCAAGACACAAGCACCCCAAAGTTTAGGGCTGCTCTGTTGACAAGAACCTCCACTTCGTTACACCTTAAATATCCCAGGAAAGAGAAAAATGGATAAAGAAGTTGTGCTCCTTACGTACAATGGAATATCACTCAGCCATGAAATCAACGTCATAAGGCTAGTAGCAGCATGATGAGTGGATTTAGGTACGACGATTCTAAGTGAAATAAGTCACACAGAAAAAGACACTTATCATAAGATATCACTTATAGAGGGAATGTAAAAACCGCTACCCTTGAACTGAATTACAAAACAGAACAGAGTCACACGGTTAGAAAACACACTATGGCTGCCTAACGGGAAAGGTGAGGTGGGGTGATGCCTAAAACAAGGGTTTCAAATTAGCTCAGATACCGTTCCATAAACCCAATACGTAATAGACAAGACCTACGCCTTGCTCAGCGAACTGGACTCAACACCCCCTATTCACCGCCCAAGAATATATCTGACTAGTAAGAATCTTAAAACCTATGTATTGATATCTCTCTGTAAGTGAGTCAAGTGGGTGTAAAGCTGCATAAACACAGCAGTGAAAAGCAGCTAAACCCCATTATAAAACTCAATTAATTTTAAAAACCCGTGAAACAAAGACAGTGAAAGAGAGAGAAATTCTTACAAAATTCGTTCAGGGGCTGTGATGCCACCTGGATTGACCATGTCTAGACCCGCAGCTGATTGAGACATAAGGGTGGACACTCTTAGGGCTGAGAGGTTTGGTGAGGTTGGGTGAGCAAACGCAGACGCTTTAAAGTAATACTGCGTGGTACCCATCCCATGGGTCCCAAATCTCCAGGTTCAAGGGCATCTGCCTACATCGAAAACATGCATGAGAAACCCAGAAGATGGTCCACCGAGTGATCGGGAAAGGTTTCTAAAACGCACCTCATTTCTCATCTCCTTGTGCTCGGGTTCGCCATTCCAGCCGCTTTACTAGCAATCTCCCTCCTTGGAGAATCAGCACCTTTAACCTCCTGTTCCATACAGGTGGCAATTTGAACTGAGGATGAACGGGAAGACGGGGAACCAATGAGAGACTAGCTCTAGGTGTTGGGACAGGCACAGGTCACTCTAGTTTCCCATCAGGAAGAAGAATTAACCACAGGCTGAGTCTGCCGCCCGGAAGCAGAATAGGGCCTAAAGCAATCCTGCGCTTTTGCGGCCAGCTCCCAAGAGAGCGAGTTGAAAAATGGAGCTCAGGGGCACTGCAATTCACAAACCTGCAGACTTATAAATGATAACTCTCGTCTACAAATATATTGAGGGAAGGCAACAAAGAGGATTTGAAAGCAAGGCAGAATTGCAGGAAACAGATTTCAGGAGGCAGATTCGAATCGCCTTTAAAGCACAGGAAAAGCGGCAAAACCTCGACAATGATGCCCTTGGCCAAAAAGGGCGTATGCGTTTTTTCCTGAATATATTCAGGAAAAAACGCATACGCCCTTTTTGGCCAACCAAGCAACCTGGAAAGGCAAATCAGCGCTACAAAGAAGTCTCGCTTCCCATCGGTCAAAAGGGCCATGCTGAATAAAGTGTCAAAACCAGAAATGCAGGACAGGCCACGGAGAAACGGGAGCCTTGCTACGCTGATGGGCGGGATGTAAATTGCCAACAGCCACTCTGGAGAAGTGTACGGTGTGTCCTGAAACATTTACAAAACTCAGCTTAGAGAGCATAGGGCACTTCCACTCATGGGCGTATACATTGGGAAAACTAAAAATCAGCAAGACACAAGCACCCCAAAGTTTAGGGCTGCTCTGTTGACAAGAACCTCCACTTCGTTACACCTTAAATATCCCAGGAAAGAGAAAAATGGATAAAGAAGTTGTGCTCCTTATGTACAATGGAATATCACTCAGCCATGAAATCAACGTCATAAGGCTAGTAGCAGCATGATGAGTGGATTTAGGTACGACGATTCTAAGTCAAATAAGTCACGCAGAAAAAGACACTTATCATAAGATATCACTTATAGAGGGAATGTAAAAACCGCTACCCTTGAACTGAATTACAAAACAGAACAGGGTCACACGGTTAGAAAAGACACTATGGCTGCCTAACGGGAAAGGTGAGGTGGGATGATGCATAAAACAAGTGTTTCAAATTAGCTCAGATACCGTTCCATAAACCCAATACGTAATAGACAAGACCTACTCCTTGCTCAGGGAACTGGACTCAACACCCCCTATTCACCGCCCAAGAATATATCTGACTAGTAAGAATCTTAAAACCTATGTATTGATATCTCTCTGTAAGTGAGTCAAGTGGGTGTAAAGCTGCATAAACACAGCAGTGAAAAGCAGCTAAACCCCATTATAAAACTCAAATAATTTTAAAAACCCGTGAAACAAAGACAGTGAAAGAGAGAGAAATTCTTACAAAATTCGTTCAGGGGCTGTGATGCCACCTGGATTGACCATGTCTAGACCCGCAGCTGATTGAGACATAAGGGTGGACACTCTTAGGGCTGAGAGGTTTGGTGAGGTTGGGTGAGCAAACGCAGACGCTTTAAAGTAATACTGCGTGGTACCCATCCCATGGGTCCCAAATCTCCAGGTTCAAGGGCATCTGCCTACATCGAAAACATGCATGAGAAACCCAGAAGATGGTCCACCGAGTGATCGGGAAAGGTTTCTAAAACGCACCTCATTTCTCATCTCCTTGTGCTCGGGTTCGCCATTCCAGCCGCTTTACTAGCAATCTCCCTCCTTGGAGAATCAGCACCTTTAACCTCCTGTTCCATACAGGTGGCAATTTGAACTGAGGATGAACGGGAAGAGGGGGAACCAATGAGAGACTAGCTCTAGGTGTTGGGACAGGCACAGGTCACTCTATTTTCCCATCAGGAAGAAGACTTAACCACAGGCTCAGTCTGCCGCCCGGAAGCAGAATAGGGCCTAAAGCAATCCTGCGCTTTTGCGGCCAGCTCCCAAGAGAGCGAGTTGAAAAATGGAGCTCAGGGGCACTGCAATTCACAAACCTGCAGACTTATAAATGATAACTCTCGTCTACAAATATATTGAGGGAAGGCAACAAAGAGGATTTGAAAGCAAGTCAGAATTGCAGGAAACAGATTTCAGGAGGCAGATTCGAATCGCCTTTAAAGCACAGGAAAAGCGGCAAAACCTCGACAATGATGCCCTTGGCCAAAAAGGGCGTATGCGTTTTTTCCTGAATATATTCAGGAAAAAACGCATCCGCCCTTTTTGGCCAACCAAGCAACCTGGAAAGGCAAATCAGCGCTACAAAGAAGTCTCGCTTCCCATCGGTCAAAAGGGCCATGCTGAATAAAGTGTCAAAACCAGAAATGCAGGACAGGCCACGGAGAAACGGGAGCCTTGCTACGCTGATGGGCGGGATGTAAATTGCCAACAGCCACTCTGGAGAAGTGTACGGTGTGTCCTGAAACATTTACAAAACTCAGCTTAGAGAGCATAGGGCACTTCCACTCATGGGCGTATACATTGGGAAAACTAAAAATCAGCAAGACACAAGCACCCCAAAGTTTAGGGCTGCTCTGTTGACAAGAACCTCCACTTCGTTACACCTTAAATATCCCAGGAAAGAGAAAAATGGATAAAGAAGTTGTGCTCCTTATGTACAATGGAATATCACTCAGCCATGAAATCAACGTCATAAGGCTAGTAGCAGCATGATGAGTGGATTTAGGTACGACGATTCTAAGTCAAATAAGTCACGCAGAAAAAGACACTTATCATAAGATATCACTTATAGAGGGAATGTAAAAACCGCTACCCTTGAACTGAATTACAAAACAGAACAGGGTCACACGGTTAGAAAAGAAACTATGGCTGCCTAACGGGAAAGGTGAGGTGGGGTGATGCATAAAACAAGGGTTTCAAATTAGCTCAGATACCGTTCCATAAACCCAATACGTAATAGACAAGACCTACTCCTTGCTCAGGGAACTGGACTCAACACCCCCTATTCACCGCCCAAGAATATATCTGACTAGTAAGAATCTTAAAACCTATGTATTGATATCTCTCTGTAAGTGAGTCAAGTGGTTGTAAAGCTGCATAAACACAGCAGTGAAAAGCAGCTAAACCCCATTATAAAACTCAATTAATTTTAAAAACCCGTGAAACAAAGACAGTGAAAGAGAGAGAAATTCTTACAAAATTCGTTCAGGGGCTGTGATGCCACCTGGATTGACCATGTCTAGACCCGCAGCTGATTGAGACATAAGGGTGGACACTCTTAGGGCTGAGAGGTTTGGTGAGGTTGGGTGAGCAAACGCAGACGCTTTAAAGTAATACTGCGTGGTACCCATCCCATGGGTCCCAAATCTCCAGGTTCAAGGGCATCTGCCTACATCGAAAACATGCATGAGAAACCCAGAAGATGGTCCACCGAGTGATCGGGAAAGGTTTCTAAAACGCACCTCATTTCTCATCTCCTTGTGCTCGGGTTCGCCATTCCAGCCGCTTTACTAGCAATCTCCCTCCTTGGAGAATCAGCACCTTTAACCTCCTGTTCCATACAGGTGGCAATTTGAACTGAGGATGAACGGGAAGACGGGGAACCATATGAGAGACTAGCTCTAGGTGTTGGGACAGGCACAGGTCACTCTATTTTCCCATCAGGAAGAAGAATTAACCAGAGGCTCAGTCTGCCGCCCGGAAGCAGAATAGTGCCTAAAGCAATCCTGCGCTTTTGCGGCCAGCTCCCAAGAGAGCGAGTTGAAAAATGGAGCTCAGGGGCACTGCAATTCACAAACCTGCAGACTTATAAATGATAACTCTCTTCTACAAATATATTGAGGGAAGGCAACAAAGAGGATTTAAAAGCAAGGCAGAATTGCAGGAAACAGATTTCAGCAGGCAGATTCGAATCGCCTTTAAAGCACAGGAAAAGCGGCAAAACCTCGACAATGATGCCCTTGGCCAAAAAGGGCGTATGCGTTTTTTCCTGAATATATTCAGGAAAAAACGCATACGCCCTTTTTGGCCAACCAAGCAACCTGGAAAGGCAAATCAGCGCTACAAAGAAGTCTCGCTTCCCATCGGTCAAAAGGGCCATGCTGAATAAAGTGTCAAAACCAGAAATGCAGGACAGGCCACGGAGAAACGGGAGCCTTGCTACGCTGATGGGCGGGATGTAAATTGCCAACAGCCACTCTGGAGAAGTGTACGGTGTGTCCTGAAACATTTACAAAACTCAGCTTAGAGAGCATAGGGCACTTCCACTCATGGGCGTATAAATTGGGAAAACTAAAAATCAGCAAGACACAAGCACCCCAAAGTTTAGGGCTGCTCTGTTGACAAGAACCTCCACTTCGTTACACCTTAAATATCCCAGGAAAGAGAAAAATGGATAAAGAATTTGTGCTCCTTATGTACAATGGAATATCACTCAGCCATGAAATCAACGTCATAAGGCTAGTAGCAGCATGATGAGTGGATTTAGGTACGACGATTCTAAGTCAAAGAAGTCACGCAGAAAAAGACACTTATCATAAGATATCACTTATAGAGGGAATGTAAAAACCGCTACCCTTGAACTGAATTACAAAACAGAACAGAGTCACACGGTTAGAAAACACACTATGGCTGCCTAACGGGAAAGGTGAGGTGGGGTGATGCATAAAACAAGGGTTTCAAATTAGCTCAGATACCGTTCCATAAACCCAATACGTAATAGACAAGACCTACTCCTTGCTCAGGGAACTGGACTCAACACCCTCTATTCACCGCCCAAGAATATATCTGACTAGTAAGAATCTTAAAACCTATGTATTGATATCTCTCTGTAAGTGAGTCAAGTGGGTGTAAAGCTGCATAAACACAGCAGTGAAAAGCAGCTAAACCCCATTATAAAACTCAAATAATTTTAAAAACCCGTGAAACAAAGACAGTGAAAGAGAGAGAAATTCTTACAAAATTCGTTCAGGGGCTGTGATGCCACCTGGATTGACCATGTCTAGACCCGCAGCTGATTGAGACATAAGGGTGGACACTCTTAGGGCTGAGAGGTTTGGTGAGGTTGGGTGAGCAAACGCAGACGCTTTAAAGTAATACTGCGTGGTACCCATCCCATGGGTCCCAAATCTCCAGGTTCAAGGGCATCTGCCTACATCGAAAACATGCATGAGAAACCCAGAAGATGGTCCACCGAGTGATCGGGAAAGGTTTCTAAAACGCACCTCATTTCTCATCTCCTTGTGCTCGGGTTCGCCATTCCAGCCGCTTTACTAGCAATCTCCCTCCTTGGAGAATCAGCACCTTTAACCTCCTGTTCCATACAGGTTGCAATTTGAACTGAGGATGAACGGGAAGACGGGGAACCAATGAGAGACTAGCTCTAGGTGTTGGGACAGGCACAGGTCACTCTAGTTTCCCATCAGGAAGAAGAATTAACCAGAGGCTCAGTCTGCCGCCCGGAAGCAGAATAGGGCCTAAAGCAATCCTGCGCTTTTGCGGCCAGCTCCCAAGAGAGCGAGTTGAAAAATGGAGCTCAGGGGCACTGCAATTCACAAACCTGCAGACTTATAAATGATAACTCTCGTCTACAAATATATTGAGGGAAGGCAACAAAGAGGATTTGAAAGCAAGGCAGAATTGCAGGAAACAGATTTCAGGAGGCAGATTCGAATCGCCTTTAAAGCACAGGAAAAGCGGCAAAACCTCGACAATGATGCCCTTGGCCAAAAAGGGCGTATGCGTTTTTTCCTGAATATATTCAGGAAAAAACGCATACGCCCTTTTTGGCCAACCAAGCAACCTGGAAAGGCAAATCAGCGCTACAAAGAAGTCTCGCTTCCCATCGGTCAAAAGGGCCATGCTGTATAAAGTGTCAAAACCAGAAATGCAGGACAGGCCACGGAGAAACGGGAGCCTTGCTACGCTGATGGGCGGGATGTAAATTGCCAACAGCCACTCTGGAGAAGAGTACGGTGTGTCCTGAAACATTTACAAAACTCAGCTTAGAGAGCATAGGGCACTTCCACTCATGGGCGTATAAATTGGGAAAACTAAAAATCAGCAAGACACAAGCACCCCAAAGTTTAGGGCTGCTCTGTTGACAAGAACCTCCACTTCATTACACCTTAAATATCCCAGGAAAGAGAAAAATGGATAAACAAGTTGTGCTCCTTATGTACAATGGAATATCACTCAGCCATGAAATCAACCTCATAAGGCTAGTAGCAGCATGATGAGTGGATTTAGGTACGACGATTCTAAGTCAAATAAGTCACACAGAAAAAGACACTTATCATAAGATATCACTTATAGAGGGAATGTAAAAACCGCTACCCTTGAACTGAATTACAAAACAGAACAGAGTCACACGGTTAGAAAAGACACTATGGCTGCCTAACGGGAAAGGTGAGGTGGGGTGATGCATAAAACAAGGGTTTCAAATTAGCTCAGATACCGTTCCATAAACCCAATACGTAATAGACAAGACCTACTCCTTGCTCAGGGAACTGGACTCAACACCCCCTATTCACCGCCCAAGAATATATCTGACTAGTAAGAATCTTAAAACCTATGTATTGATATCTCTCTGTAAGTGAGTCAAGTGGGTGTAAAGCTGCATAAACACAGCAGTGAAAAGCAGCTAAACCCCATTATAAAACTCAATTAATTTTAAAAACCCGTGAAACAAAGACAGTGAAAGAGAGAGAAATTCTTACAAAATTCGTTCAGGGGCTGTGATGCCACCTGGATTGACCATGTCTAGACCCGCAGCTGATTGAGACATAAGGGTGGACACTCTTAGGGCTGAGAGGTTTGGTGAGGTTGGATGAGCAAACGCAGACGCTTTAAAGTAATACTGCGTGGTACCCATCCCATGGGTCCCAAATCTCCAGGTTCAAGGGCATCTTCCTACATCGAAAACATGCATGAGAAACCCAGAAGATGGTCCACCGAGTGATCGGGAAAGGTTCCTAAAACGCACCTCATTTCTCATCTCCTTGTGCTCGGGTTCGCCATTCCAGCCGCTTTACTAGCAATCTCCCTCCTTGGAGAATCAGCACCTTTAACCTCCTGTTCCATACAGGTTGCAATTTGAACTGAGGATGAACGGGAAGACGGGGAACCAATGAGAGACTAGCTCTAGGTGTTGGGACAGGCACAGGTCACTCTAGTTTCCCATCAGGAAGAAGAATTAACCACAGGCTGAGTCTGCCGCCCGGAAGCAGAATAGGGCCTAAAGCAATCCTGCGCTTTTGCGGCCAGCTCCCAAGAGAGCGAGTTGAAAAATGGAGCTCAGGGGCACTGCAATTCACAAACCTGCAGACTTATAAATGATAACTCTCGTCTACAAATATATTGAGGGAAGGCAACAAAGAGGATTTGAAAGCAAGGCAGAATTGCAGGAAACAGATTTCAGGAGGCAGATTCGAATCGCCTTTAAAGCACAGGAAAAGCGGCAAAACCTCGACAATGATGCCCTTGGCCAAAAAGGGCGTATGCGTTTTTTCCTGAATATATTCAGGAAAAAACGCATACGCCCTTTTTGGCCAACCAAGCAACCTGGAAAGGCAAATCAGCGCTACAAAGAAGTCTCGCTTCCCATCGGTCAAAAGGGCCATGCTGAATAAAGTGTCAAAACCAGAAATGCAGGACAGGCCACGGAGAAACGGGAGCCTTGCTACGCTGATGGGCGGGATGTAAATTGCCAACAGCCACTCTGGAGAAGTGTACGGTGTGTCCTGAAACATTTACAAAACTCAGCTTAGAGAGCATAGGGCACTTCCACTCATGGGCGTATACATTGGGAAAACTAAAAATCAGCAAGACACAAGCACCCCAAAGTTTAGGGCTGCTCTGTTGACAAGAACCTCCACTTCGTTACACCTTAAATATCCCAGGAAAGAGAAAAATGGATAAAGAAGTTGTGCTCCTTATGTACAATGGAATATCACTCAGCCATGAAATCAACGTCATAAGGCTAGTAGCAGCATGATGACTGGATTTAGGTACGACGATTCTAAGTCAAATAAGTCACGCAGAAAAAGACACTTATCATAAGATATCACTTATAGAGGGAATGTAAAAACCGCTACCCTTGAACTGAATTACAAAACAGAACAGGGTCACACGGTTAGAAAAGACACTATGGCTGCCTAACGGGAAAGGTGAGGTGGGGTGATGCATAAAACAAGGGTTTCAAATTAGCTCAGATACCGTTCCATAAACCCAATACGTAATAGACAAGACCTACTCCTTGCTCAGGGAACTGGACTCAACACCCCCTATTCACCGCCCAAGAATATATCTGACTAGTAAGAATCTTAAAACCTATGTATTGATATCTCTCTGTAAGTGAGTCAAGTGGGTGTAAAGCTGCATAAACACAGCAGTGAAAAGCAGCTAAACCCCATTATAAAACTCAAATAATTTTAAAAACCCGTGAAACAAAGACAGTGAAAGAGAGAGAAATTCTTACAAAATTCGTTCAGGGGCTGTGATGCCACCTGGATTGACCATGTCTAGACCCGCAGCTGATTGAGACATAAGGGTGGACACTCTTAGGGCTGAGAGGTTTGGTGAGGTTGGGTGAGCAAACGCAGACGCTTTAAAGTAATACTGCGTGGTACCCATCCCATGGGTCCCAAATCTCCAGGTTCAAGGGCATCTGCCTACATCGAAAACATGCATGAGAAACCCAGAAGATGGTCCACCGAGTGATCGGGAAAGGTTTCTAAAACGCACCTCATTTCTCATCTCCTTGTGCTCGGGTTCGCCATTCCAGCCGCTTTACTAGCAATCTCCCTCCTTGGAGAATCAGCACCTTTAACCTCCTGTTCCATACAGGTGGCAATTTGAACTGAGGATGAACGGGAAGACGGGGAACCAATGAGAGACTAGCTCTAGGTGTTGGGACAGGCACAGGTCACTCTATTTTCCCATCAGGAAGAAGACTTAACCACAGGCTCAGTCTGCCGCCCGGAAGCAGAATAGGGCCTAAAGCAATCCTGCGCTTTTGCGGCCAGCTCCCAAGAGAGCGAGTTGAAAAATGGAGCTCAGGGGCACTGCAATTCACAAACCTGCAGACTTATAAATGATAACTCTCGTCTACAAATATATTGAGGGAAGGCAACAAAGAGGATTTGAAAGCAAGTCAGAATTGCAGGAAACAGATTTCAGGAGGCAGATTCGAATCGCCTTTAAAGCACAGGAAAAGCGGCAAAACCTCGACAATGATGCCCTTGGCCAAAAAGGGCGTATGCGTTTTTTCCTGAATATATTCAGGAAAAAACGCATACGCCCTTTTTGGCCAACCAAGCAACCTGGAAAGGCAAATCAGCGCTACAAAGAAGTCTCGCTTCCCATCGGTCAAAAGGGCCATGCTGAATAAAGTGTCAAAACCAGAAATGCAGGACAGGCCACGGAGAAACGGGAGCCTTGCTACGCTGATGGGCGGGATGTAAATTGCCAACAGCCACTCTGGAGAAGTGTACGGTGTGTCCTGAAACATTTACAAAACTCAGCTTAGAGAGCATAGGGCACTTCCACTCATGGGCGTATACATTGGGAAAACTAAAAATCAGCAAGACACAAGCACCCCAAAGTTTAGGGCTGCTCTGTTGACAAGAACCTCCACTTCGTTACACCTTAAATATCCCAGGAAAGAGAAAAATGGATAAAGAAGTTGTGCTCCTTATGTACAATGGAATATCACTCAGCCATGAAATCAACGTCATAAGGCTAGTAGCAGCATGATGAGTGGATTTAGGTACGACGATTCTAAGTCAAATAAGTCACGCAGAAAAAGACACTTATCATAAGATATCACTTATAGAGGGAATGTAAAAACCGCTACCCTTGAACTGAATTACAAAACAGAACAGGGTCACACGGTTAGAAAAGACACTATGGCTGCCTAACGGGAAAGGTGAGGTGGGGTGATGCATAAAACAAGGGTTTCAAATTAGCTCAGATACCGTTCCATAAACCCAATACGTAATAGACAAGACCTACTCCTTGCTCAGGGAACTGGACTCAACACCCTCTATTCACCGCCCAAGAATATATCTGACTAGTAAGAATCTTAAAACCTATGTATTGATACCTCTCTGTAAGTGAGTCAAGTGGGTGTAAAGCTGCATAAACACAGCAGTGAAAAGCAGCTAAACCCCATTATAAAACTCAAATAATTTTAAAAACCCGTGAAACAAAGACAGTGAAAGAGAGAGAAATTCTTACAAAATTCGTTCAGGGGCTGTGATGCCACCTGGATTGACCATGTCTAGACCCGCAGCTGATTGAGACATAAGGGTGGACACTCTTAGGGCTGAGAGGTTTGGTGAGGTTGGGTGAGCAAACGCAGACGCTTTAAAGTAATACTGCGTGGTACCCATCCCATGGGTCCCAAATCTCCAGGTTCAAGGGCATCTGCCTACATCGAAAACATGCATGAGAAACCCAGAAGATGGTCCACCGAGTGATCGGGAAAGGTTTCTAAAACGCACCTCATTTCTCATCTCCTTGTGCTCGGGTTCGCCATTCCAGCCGCTTTACTAGCAATCTCCCTCCTTGGAGAATCAGCACCTTTAACCTCCTGTTCCATACAGGTTGCAATTTGAACTGAGGATGAACGGGAAGACGGGGAACCAATGAGAGACTAGCTCTAGGTGTTGGGACAGGCACAGGTCACTCTAGTTTCCCATCAGGAAGAAGAATTAACCACAGGCTGAGTCTGCCGCCCGGAAGCAGAATAGGGCCTAAAGCAATCCTGCGCTTTTGCGGCCAGCTCCCAAGAGAGCGAGTTGAAAAATGGAGCTCAGGGGCACTGCAATTCACAAACCTGCAGACTTATAAATGATAACTCTCGTCTACAAATATATTGAGGGAAGGCAACAAAGAGGATTTGAAAGCAAGGCAGAATTGCAGGAAACAGATTTCAGGAGGCAGATTCGAATCGCCTTTAAAGCACAGGAAAAGCGGCAAAACCTCGACAATGATGCCCTTGGCCAAAAAGGGCGTATGCGTTTTTTCCTGAATATATTCAGGAAAAAACGCATACGCCCTTTTTGGCCAACCAAGCAACCTGGAAAGGCAAATCAGCGCTACAAAGAAGTCTCGCTTCCCATCGGTCAAAAGGGCCATGCTGAATAAAGTGTCAAAACCAGAAATGCAGGACAGGCCACGGAGAAACGGGAGCCTTGCTACGCTGATGGGCGGGATGTAAATTGCCAACAGCCACTCTGGAGAAGTGTACGGTGTGTCCTGAAACATTTACAAAACTCAGCTTAGAGAGCATAGGGCACTTCCACTCATGGGCGTATACATTGGGAAAACTAAAAATCAGCAAGACACAAGCACCCCAAAGTTTAGGGCTGCTCTGTTGACAAGAACCTCCACTTCGTTACACCTTAAATATCCCAGGAAAGAGAAAAATGGATAAAGAAGTTGTGCTCCTTATGTACAATGGAATATCACTCAGCCATGAAATCAACGTCATAAGGCTAGTAGCAGCATGATGACTGGATTTAGGTACGACGATTCTAAGTCAAATAAGTCACGCAGAAAAAGACACTTATCATAAGATATCACTTATAGAGGGAATGTAAAAACCGCTACCCTTGAACTGAATTACAAAACAGAACAGGGTCACACGGTTAGAAAAGACACTATGGCTGCCTAACGGGAAAGGTGAGGTGGGGTGATGCATAAAACAAGGGTTTCAAATTAGCTCAGATACCGTTCCATAAACCCAATACGTAATAGACAAGACCTACTCCTTGCTCAGGGAACTGGACTCAACACCCCCTATTCACCGCCCAAGAATATATCTGACTAGTAAGAATCTTAAAACCTATGTATTGATATCTCTCTGTAAGTGAGTCAAGTGGGTGTAAAGCTGCATAAACACAGCAGTGAAAAGCAGCTAAACCCCATTATAAAACTCAAATAATTTTAAAAACCCGTGAAACAAAGACAGTGAAAGAGAGAGAAATTCTTACAAAATTCGTTCAGGGGCTGTGATGCCACCTGGATTGACCATGTCTAGACCCGCAGCTGATTGAGACATAAGGGTGGACACTCTTAGGGCTGAGAGGTTTGGTGAGGTTGGGTGAGCAAACGCAGACGCTTTAAAGTAATACTGCGTGGTACCCATCCCATGGGTCCCAAATCTCCAGGTTCAAGGGCATCTGCCTACATCGAAAACATGCATGAGAAACCCAGAAGATGGTCCACCGAGTGATCGGGAAAGGTTTCTAAAACGCACCTCATTTCTCATCTCCTTGTGCTCGGGTTCGCCATTCCAGCCGCTTTACTAGCAATCTCCCTCCTTGGAGAATCAGCACCTTTAACCTCCTGTTCCATACAGGTGGCAATTTGAACTGAGGATGAACGGGAAGACGGGGAACCAATGAGAGACTAGCTCTAGGTGTTGGGACAGGCACAGGTCACTCTATTTTCCCATCAGGAAGAAGACTTAACCACAGGCTCAGTCTGCCGCCCGGAAGCAGAATAGGGCCTAAAGCAATCCTGCGCTTTTGCGGCCAGCTCCCAAGAGAGCGAGTTGAAAAATGGAGCTCAGGGGCACTGCAATTCACAAACCTGCAGACTTATAAATGATAACTCTCGTCTACAAATATATTGAGGGAAGGCAACAAAGAGGATTTGAAAGCAAGTCAGAATTGCAGGAAACAGATTTCAGGAGGCAGATTCGAATCGCCTTTAAAGCACAGGAAAAGCGGCAAAACCTCGACAATGATGCCCTTGGCCAAAAAGGGCGTATGCGTTTTTTCCTGAATATATTCAGGAAAAAACGCATACGCCCTTTTTGGCCAACCAAGCAACCTGGAAAGGCAAATCAGCGCTACAAAGAAGTCTCGCTTCCCATCGGTCAAAAGGGCCATGCTGAATAAAGTGTCAAAACCAGAAATGCAGGACAGGCCACGGAGAAACGGGAGCCTTGCTACGCTGATGGGCGGGATGTAAATTGCCAACAGCCACTCTGGAGAAGTGTACGGTGTGTCCTGAAACATTTACAAAACTCAGCTTAGAGAGCATAGGGCACTTCCACTCATGGGCGTATACATTGGGAAAACTAAAAATCAGCAAGACACAAGCACCCCAAAGTTTAGGGCTGCTCTGTTGACAAGAACCTCCACTTCGTTACACCTTAAATATCCCAGGAAAGAGAAAAATGGATAAAGAAGTTGTGCTCCTTATGTACAATGGAATATCACTCAGCCATGAAATCAACGTCATAAGGCTAGTAGCAGCATGATGAGTGGATTTAGGTACGACGATTCTAAGTCAAATAAGTCACGCAGAAAAAGACACTTATCATAAGATATCACTTATAGAGGGAATGTAAAAACCGCTACCCTTGAACTGAATTACAAAACAGAACAGGGTCACACGGTTAGAAAAGACACTATGGCTGCCTAACGGGAAAGGTGAGGTGGGGTGATGCATAAAACAAGGGTTTCAAATTAGCTCAGATACCGTTCCATAAACCCAATACGTAATAGACAAGACCTACTCCTTGCTCAGGGAACTGGACTCAACACCCTCTATTCACCGCCCAAGAATATATCTGACTAGTAAGAATCTTAAAACCTATGTATTGATACCTCTCTGTAAGTGAGTCAAGTGGGTGTAAAGCTGCATAAACACAGCAGTGAAAAGCAGCTAAACCCCATTATAAAACTCAAATAATTTTAAAAACCCGTGAAACAAAGACAGTGAAAGAGAGAGAAATTCTTACAAAATTCGTTCAGGGGCTGTGATGCCACCTGGATTGACCATGTCTAGACCCGCAGCTGATTGAGACATAAGGGTGGACACTCTTAGGGCTGAGAGGTTTGGTGAGGTTGGGTGAGCAAACGCAGACGCTTTAAAGTAATACTGCGTGGTACCCATCCCATGGGTCCCAAATCTCCAGGTTCAAGGGCATCTGCCTACATCGAAAACATGCATGAGAAACCCAGAAGATGGTCCACCGAGTGATCGGGAAAGGTTTCTAAAACGCACCTCATTTCTCATCTCCTTGTGCTCGGGTTCGCCATTCCAGCCGCTTTACTAGCAATCTCCCTCCTTGGAGAATCAGCACCTTTAACCTCCTGTTCCATACAGGTGGCAATTTGAACTGAGGATGAACGGGAAGACGGGGAACCATATGAGAGACTAGCTCTAGGTGTTGGGACAGGCACAGGTCACTCTATTTTCCCATCAGGAAGAAGAATTAACCAGAGGCTCAGTCTGCCGCCCGGAAGCAGAATAGTGCCTAAAGCAATCCTGCGCTTTTGCGGCCAGCTCCCAAGAGAGCGAGTTGAAAAATGGAGCTCAGGGGCACTGCAATTCACAAACCTGCAGACTTATAAATGATAACTCTCTTCTACAAATATATTGAGGGAAGGCAACAAAGAGGATTTGAAAGCAAGGCAGAATTGCAGGAAACAGATTTCAGCAGGCAGATTCGAATCGCCTTTAAAGCACAGGAAAAGCGGCAAAACCTCGACAATGATGCCCTTGGCCAAAAAGGGCGTATGCGTTTTTTCCTGAATATATTCAGGAAAAAACGCATACGCCCTTTTTGGCCAACCAAGCAACCTGGAAAGGCAAATCAGCGCTACAAAGAAGTCTCGCTTCCCATCGGTCAAAAGGGCCATGCTGAATAAAGTGTCAAAACCAGAAATGCAGGACAGGCCACGGAGAAACGGGAGCCTTGCTACGCTGATGGGCGGGATGTAAATTGCCAACAGCCACTCTGGAGAAGTGTACGGTGTGTCCTGAAACATTTACAAAACTCAGCTTAGAGAGCATAGGGCACTTCCACTCATGGGCGTATAAATTGGGAAAACTAAAAATCAGCAAGACACAAGCACCCCAAAGTTTAGGGCTGCTCTGTTGACAAGAACCTCCACTTCGTTACACCTTAAATATCCCAGGAAAGAGAAAAACGGATAAAGAATTTGTGCTCCTTATGTACAATGGAATATCACTCAGCCATGAAATCAACGTCATAAGGCTAGTAGCAGCATGATGAGTGGATTTAGGTAGGACGATTCTAAGTCAAAGAAGTCACGCAGAAAAAGACACTTATCATAAGATATCACTTATAGAGGGAATGTAAAAACCGCTACTCTTGAACTGAATTACAAAACAGAACAGAGTCACACGGTTAGAAAACACACTATGGCTGCCTAACGGGAAAGGTGAGGTGGGGTGATGCCTAAAACAAGGGTTTCAAATTAGCTCAGATACCGTTCCATAAACCCAATACGTAATAGACAAGACCTACTCCTTGCTCAGGGAACTGGACTCAACACCCTCTATTCACCGCCCAAGAATATATCTGACTAGTAAGAATCTTAAAACCTATGTATTGATACCTCTCTGTAAGTGAGTCAAGTGGGTGTAAAGCTGCATAAACACAGCAGTGAAAAGCAGCTAAACCCCATTATAAAACTCAATTAATTTTAAAAACCCGTGAAACAAAGACAGTGAAAGAGAGAGAAATTCTTACAAAATTCGTTCAGGGGCTGTGATGCCACCTGGATTGACCATGTCTAGACCCGCAGCTGATTGAGACATAAGGGTGGACACTCTTAGGGCTGAGAGGTTTGGTGAGGTTGGGTGAGCAAACGCAGACGCTTTAAAGTAATACTGCGTGGTACCCATCCCATGGGTCCCAAATCTCCAGGTTCAAGGGCATCTGCCTACATCGAAAACATGCATGAGAAACCCAGAAGATGGTCCACCGTTCTAAAACGCACCTCATTTCTCATCTCCTTGTGCTCGGGTTCGCCATTCCAGCCGCTTTACTAGCAATCTCCCTCCTTGGAGAATCAGCACCTTTAACCTCCTGTTCCATACAGGTGGCAATTTGAACTGAGGATGAACGGGAAGACGGGGAACCAATGAGAGACTAGCTCTAGGTGTTGGGACAGGCACAGGTCACTCTATTTTCCCATCAGGAAGAAGACTTAACCACAGGCTCAGTCTGCCGCCCGGAAGCAGAATAGGGCCTAAAGCAATCCTGCGCTTTTGCGGCCAGCTCCCAAGAGAGCGAGTTGAAAAATGGAGCTCAGGGGCACTGCAATTCACAAACCTGCAGACTTATAAATGATAACTCTCGTCTACAAATATATTGAGGGAAGGCAACAAAGAGGATTTGAAAGCAAGGCAGAATTGCAGGAAACAGATTTCAGGAGGCAGATTCGAATCGCCTTTAAAGCACAGGAAAAGCGGCAAAACCTCGACAATGATGCCCTTGGCCAAAAAGGGCGTATGCGTTTTTTCCTGAATATATTCAGGAAAAAACGCATACGCCCTTTTTGGCCAACCAAGCAACCTGGAAAGGCAAATCAGCGCTACAAAGAAGTCTCGCTTCCCATCGGTCAAAAGGGCCATGCTGAATAAAGTGTCAAAACCAGAAATGCAGGACAGGCCACGGAGAAACGGGAGCCTTGCTACGCTGATGGGCGGGATGTAAATTGCCAACAGCCACTCTGGAGAAGTGTACGGTGTGTCTGAAACATTTACAAAACTCAGCTTAGAGAGCATAGGGCACTTCCACTCATGGGCGTATGAATTGGGAAAACTAAAAATCAGCAAGACACAAGCACCCCAAAGTTTAGGGCTGCTCTGTTGACAAGAACCTCCACTTCGTTACACCTTAAATATCCCAGGAAAGAGAAAAATGGATAAAGAAGTTGTGCTCCTTACGTACAATGGAATATCACTCAGCCATGAAATCAACGTCATAAGGCTAGTAGCAGCATGATGAGTGGATTTAGGTACGACGATTCTAAGTGAAATAAGTCACACAGAAAAAGACACTTATCATAAGATATCACTTATAGAGGGAATGTAAAAACCGCTACCCTTGAACTGAATTACAAAACAGAACAGAGTCACACGGTTAGAAAACACACTATGGCTGCCTAACGGGAAAGGTGAGGTGGGGTGATGCCTAAAACAAGGGTTTCAAATTAGCTCAGATACCGTTCCATAAACCCAATACGTAATAGACAAGACCTACTCCTTGCTCAGGGAACTGGACTCAACACCCCCTATTCACCGCCCAAGAATATATCTGACTAGTAAGAATCTTAAAACCTATGTATTGATATCTCTCTGTAAGTGAGTCAAGTGGGTGTAAAGCTGCATAAACACAGCAGTGAAAAGCAGCTAAACCCCATTATAAAACTCAAATAATTTTAAAAACCCGTGAAACAAAGACAGTGAAAGAGAGAGAAATTCTTACAAAATTCGTTCAGGGGCTGTGATGCCACCTGGATTGACCATGTCTAGACCCGCAGCTGATTGAGACATAAGGGTGGACACTCTTAGGGCTGAGAGGTTTGGTGAGGTTGGGTGAGCAAACGCAGACGCTTTAAAGTAATACTGCGTGGTACCCATCCCATGGGTCCCAAATCTCCAGGTTCAAGGGCATCTGCCTACATCGAAAACATGCATGAGAAACCAAGAAGATGGTCCACCGAGTGATCGGGAAAGGTTTCTAAAACGCACCTCATTTCTCATCTCCTTGTGCTCGGGTTCGCCATTCCAGCCGCTTTACTAGCAATCTCCCTCCTTGGAGAATCAGCACCTTTAACCTCCTGTTCCATACAGGTGGCAATTTGAACTGAGGATGAACGGGAAGACGGGGAACCAATGAGAGACTAGCTCTAGGTGTTGGGACAGGCACAGGTCACTCTATTTTCCCATCAGGAAGAAGACTTAACCACAGGCTCAGTCTGCCGCCCGGAAGCAGAATAGGGCCTAAAGCAATCCTGCGCTTTTGCGGCCAGCTCCCAAGAGAGCGAGTTGAAAAATGGAGCTCAGGGGCACTGCAATTCACAAACCTGCAGACTTATAAATGATAACTCTCGTCTACAAATATATTGAGGGAAGGCAACAAAGAGGATTTGAAAGCAAGGCAGAATTGCAGGAAACAGATTTCAGCAGGCAGATTCGAATCGCCTTTAAAGCACAGGAAAAGCGGCAAAACCTCGACAATGATGCCCTTGGCCAAAAAGGGCGTATGCGTTTTTTCCTGAATATATTCAGGAAAAAACGCATACGCCCTTTTTGGCCAACCAAGCAACTTGGAAAGGCAAATCAGCGCTACAAAGAAGTCTCGCTTCCCATCGGTCAAAAGGGCCATGCTGAATAAAGTGTCAAAACCAGAAATGCAGGACAGGCCACGGAGAAACGGGAGCCTTGCTATGCTGATGGGCGGGATGTAAATTGCCAACAGCCACTCTGGAGAAGTGTACGGTGTGTCCTGAAACATTTACAAAACTCAGCTTAGAGAGCATAGGGCACTTCCACTCATGGGCGTATAAATTGGGAAAACTAAAAATCAGCAAGACACAAGCACCCCAAAGTTTAGGGCTGCTCTGTTGACAAGAACCTCCACTTCGTTACACCTTAAATATCCCAGGAAAGAGAAAAATGGATAAAGAAGTTGTGCACCTTATGTACAATGGAATATCACTCAGCCATGAAATCAACGTCATAAGGCTAGTAGCAGCATGATGAGTGGATTTAGGTACGACGATTCTAAGTCAAATAAGTCACGCAGAAAAAGACACTTATCATAAGATATCACTTATAGAGGGAATGTAAAAACCGCTACCCTTGAACTGAATTACAAAACAGAACAGAGTCACACGGTTAGAAAACACACTATGGCTGCCTAACGGGAAAGGTGAGGTGGGGTGATGCATAAAACAAGGGTTTCAAATTAGCTCAGATACCGTTCCATAAACCCAATACGTAATAGACAAGACCTACTCCTTGCTCAGGGAACTGGACTCAACACCCTCTATTCACCGCCCAAGAATATATCTGACTAGTAAGAATCTTAAAACCTATGTATTGATACCTCTCTGTAAGTGAGTCAAGTGGGTGTAAAGCTGCATAAACACAGCAGTGAAAAGCAGCTAAACCCCATTATAAAACTCAATTAATTTTAAAAACCCGTGAAACAAAGACAGTGAAAGAGAGAGAAATTCTTACAAAATTCGTTCAGGGGCTGTGATGCCACCTGGATTGACCATGTCTAGACCCGCAGCTGATTGAGACATAAGGGTGGACACTCTTAGGGCTGAGAGGTTTGGTGAGGTTGGGTGAGCAAACGCAGACGCTTTAAAGTAATACTGCGTGGTACCCATCCCATGGGTCCCAAATCTCCAGGTTCAAGGGCATCTGCCTACATCGAAAACATGCATGAGAAACCCAGAAGATGGTCCACCGAGTGATCGGGAAAGGTTTCTAAAACGCACCTCATTTCTCATCTCCTTGTGCTCGGGTTCGCCATTCCAGCCGCTTTACTAGCAATCTCCCTCCTTGGAGAATCAGCACCTTTAACCTCCTGTTCCATACAGGTGGCAATTTGAACTGAGGATGAACGGGAAGACGGGGAACCAATGAGAGACTAGCTCTAGGTGTTGGGACAGGCACAGGTCACTCTATTTTCCCATAAGGAAGAAGACTTAACCACAGGCTAAGTCTGCCGCCCGGAAGCAGAATAGGGCCTAAAGCAATCCTGCGCTTTTGCGGCCAGCTCCCAAGAGAGCGAGTTGAAAAATGGAGCTCAGGGGCACTGCAATTCACAAACCTGCAGACTTATAAATGATAACTCTCGTCTACAAATATATTGAGGGAAGGCAACAAAGAGGATTTGAAAGCAAGGCAGAATTGCAGGAAACAGATTTCAGGAGGCAGATTCGAATCGCCTTTAAAGCACAGGAAAAGCGGCAAAACCTCGACAATGATGCCCTTGGCCAAAAAGGGCGTATGCGTTTTTTCCTGAATATATTCAGGAAAAAACGCATACGCCCTTTTTGGCCAACCAAGCAACCTGGAAAGGCAAATCAGCGCTACAAAGAAGTCTCGCTTCCCATCGGTCAAAAGGGCCATGCTGAATAAAGTGTCAAAACCAGAAATGCAGGACAGGCCACGGAGAAACGGGAGCCTTGCTACGCTGATGGGCGGGATGTAAATTGCCAACAGCCACTCTGGAGAAGTGTACGGTGTGTCCTGAAACATTTACAAAACTCAGCTTAGAGAGCATAGGGCACTTCCACTCATGGGCGTATGAATTGGGAAAACTAAAAATCAGCAAGACACAAGCACCCCAAAGTTTAGGGCTGCTCTGTTGACAAGAACCTCCACTTCGTTACACCTTAAATATCCCAGGAAAGAGAAAAATGGATAAAGAAGTTGTGCTCCTTATGTACAATGGAATATCACTCAGCCATGAAATCAACGTCATAAGGCTAGTAGCAGCATGATGAGTGGATTTAGGTACGACGATTCTAAGTCAAATAAGTCACGCAGAAAAAGACACTTATCATAAGATATCACTTATAGAGGGAATGTAAAAACCGCTACCCTTGAACTGAATTACAAAACAGAACAGAGTCACACGGTTAGAAAACACACTATGGCTGCCTAACGGGAAAGGTGAGGTGGGGTGATGCATAAAACAAGGGTTTCAAATTAACTCAGATACCGTTCCATAAACCCAATACGTAATAGACAAGACCTACTCCTTGCTCAGGGAACTGGACTCAACACCCTCTATTCACCGCCCAAGAATATATCTGACTAGTAAGAATCTTAAAACCTATGTATTGATACCTCTCTGTAAGTGAGTCAAGTGGGTGTAAAGCTGCATAAACACAGCAGTGAAAAGCAGCTAAACCCCATTATAAAACTCAATTAATTTTAAAAACCCGTGAAACAAAGACAGTGAAAGAGAGAGAAATTCTTACAAAATTCGTTCAGGGGCTGTGATGCCACCTGGATTGACCATGTCTAGACCCGCAGCTGATTGAGACATAAGGGTGGACACTCTTAGGGCTGAGAGGTTTGGTGAGGTTGGGTGAGCAAACGCAGACGCTTTAAAGTAATACTGCGTGGTACCCATCCCATGGGTCCCAAATCTCCAGGTTCAAGGGCATCTGCCTACATCGAAAACATGCATGAGAAACCCAGAAGATGGTCCACCGAGTGATCGGGAAAGGTTTCTAAAACGCACCTCATTTCTCATCTCCTTGTGCTCGGGTTCGCCATTCCAGCCGCTTTACTAGCAATCTCCCTCCTTGGAGAATCAGCACCTTTAACCTCCTGTTCCATACAGGTGGCAATTTGAACTGAGGATGAACGGGAAGACGGGGAACCAATGAGAGACTAGCTCTAGGTGTTGGGACAGGCACAGGTCACTCTATTTTCCCATCAGGAAGAAGAATTAACCAGAGGCTCAGTCTGCCGCCCGGAAGCAGAATAGTGCCTAAAGCAATCCTGCGCTTTTGCGGCCAGCTCCCAAGAGAGCGAGTTGAAAAATGGAGCTCAGGGGCACTGCAATTCACAAACCTGCAGACTTATAAATGATAACTCTCGTCTACAAATATATTGAGGGAAGGCAACAAAGAGGATTTGAAAGCAAGGCAGAATTGCAGGAAACAGATTTCAGCAGGCAGATTCGAATCGCCTTTAAAGCACAGGAAAAGCGGCAAAACCTCGACAATGATGCCCTTGGCCAAAAAGGGCGTATGCGTTTTTTCCTGAATATATTCAGGAAAAAACGCATACGCCCTTTTTGGCCAACCAAGCAACCTGGAAAGGCAAATCAGCGCTACAAAGAAGTCTCGCTTCCAATCGGTCAAAAGGGCCATGCTGAATAAAGTGTCAAAACCAGAAATGCAGGACAGGCCACGGAGAAACGGGAGCCTTGCTACGCTGATGGGCGGGATGTAAATTGCCAACAGCCACTCTGGAGAAGTGTACGGTGTGTCCTGAAACATTTACAAAACTCAGCTTAGAGAGCATAGGGCACTTCCACTCATGGGCGTATACATTGGGAAAACTAAAAATCAGCAAGACACAAGCACCCCAAAGTTTAGGGCTGCTCTGTTGACAAGAACCTCCACTTCGTTACACCTTAAATATCCCAGGAAAGAGAAAAATGGATAAAGAAGTTGTGCTCCTTACGTACAATGGAATATCACTCAGCCATGAAATCAACGTCATAAGGCTAGTAGCAGCATGATGAGTGGATTTAGGTACGACGATTCTAAGTCAAATAAGTCACGCAGAAAAAGACACTTATCATAAGATATCACTTATAGAGGGAATGCAAAAACCGCTACCCTTGAACTGAATTACAAAACAGAACAGGGTCACACGGTTAGAAAAGACACTATGGCTGCCTAACGGGAAAGGTGAGGTGGGGTGATGCCTAAAACAAGGGTTTCAAATTAGCTCAGATACCGTTCCATAAACCCAATACGTAATAGACAAGACCTACTCCTTGCTCAGGGAACTGGACTCAACACCCTCTATTCACCGCCCAAGAATATATCTGACTAGTAAGAATATTAAAACCTATGTATTGATATCTCTCTGTAAGTGAGTCAAGTGGGTGTAAACCTGCATAAACACAGCAGTGAAAAGCAGCTAAACCCCATTATAAAACTCAAATAATTTTAAAAACCCGTGAAACAAAGACAGTGAAAGAGAGAGAAATTCTTACAAAATTCGTTCAGGGGCTGTGATGCCACCTGGATTGACCATGTCTAGACCCGCAGCTGATTGAGACATAAGGGTGGACACTCTTAGGGCTGAGAGGTTTGGTGAGGTTGGGTGAGCAAACGCAGACGCTTTAAAGTAATACTGCGTGGTACCCATCCCATGGGTCCCAAATCTCCAGGTTCAAGGGCATCTTCCTACATCGAAAACATGCATGAGAAACCCAGAAGATGGTCCACCGAGTGATCGGGAAAGGTTTCTAAAACGCACCTCATTTCTCATCTCCTTGTGCTCGGGTTCGCCATTCCAGCCGCTTTACTAGCAATCTCCCTCCTTGGAGAATCAGCACCTTTAACCTCCTGTTCCATACAGGTGGCAATTTGAACTGAGGATGAACGGGAAGACGGGGAACCAATGAGAGACTAGCTCTAGGTGTTGGGACAGGCACAGGTCACTCTAGTTTCCCATCAGGAAGAAGACTTAACCACAGGCTCAGTCTGCCGCCCGGAAGCAGAATAGGGCCTAAAGCAATCCTGCGCTTTTGTGGCCAGCTCCCAAGAGAGCGAGTTGAAAAATGGAGCTCAGGGGCACTGCAATTCACAAACCTGCAGACTTATAAATGATAACTCTCGTCTACAAATATATTGAGGGAAGGCAACAAAGAGGATTTGAAAGCAAGGCAGAATTGCAGGAAACAGATTTCAGCAGGCAGATTCGAATCGCCTTTAAAGCACAGGAAAAGCGGCAAAACCTCGACAATGATGCCCTTGGCCAAAAAGGGCGTATGCGTTTTTTCCTGAATATATTCAGGAAAAAACGCATACGCCCTTTTTGGCCAACCAAGCAACCTGGAAAGGCAAATCAGCGCTACAAAGAAGTCTCGCTTCCCATCGGTCAAAAGGGCCATGCTGAATAAAGTGTCAAAACCAGAAATGCAGGACAGGCCACGGAGAAACAGGAGCCTTGCTACGCTGATGGGCGGGATGTAAATTGCCAACAGCCACTCTGGAGAAGTGTACGGTGTGTCCTGAAACATTTACAAAACTCAGCTTAGAGAGCATAGGGCACTTACACTCATGGGCGTATAAATTGGGAAAACTAAAAATCAGCAAGACACAAGCACCCCAAAGTTTAGGGCTGCTCTGTTGACAAGAACCTCCACTTCGTTACACCTTAAATATCCCAGGAAAGAGAAAAATGGATAAAGAAGTTGTGCTCCTTATGTACAATGGAATATCACTCAGCCATGAAATCAACGTCATAAGGCTAGTAGCAGCATGATGAGTGGATTTAGGTACGACGATTCTAAGTCAAATAAGTCACGCAGAAAAAGACACTTATCATAAGATATCACTTATAGAGGGAATGTAAAAACCGCTACCCTTGAACTGAATTACAAAACAGAACAGAGTCACACGGTTAGAAAACACACTATGGCTGCCTAACGGGAAAGGTGAGGTGGGGTGATGCATAAAACAAGGGTTTCAAATTAGCTCAGATACCGTTCCATAAACCCAATACGTAATAGACAAGACCTACTCCTTGCTCAGGGAACTGGACTCAACACCCTCTATTCACCGCCCAAGAATATATCTGACTAGTAAGAATCTTAAAACCTATGTATTGATACCTCTCTGTAAGTGAGTCAAGTGGGTGTAAAGCTGCATAAACACAGCAGTGAAAAGCAGCTAAACCCCATTATAAAACTCAATTAATTTTAAAAACCCGTGAAACAAAGACAGTGAAAGAGAGAGAAATTCTTACAAAATTCGTTCAGGGGCTGTGATGCCACCTGGATTGACCATGTCTAGACCCGCAGCTGATTGAGACATAAGGGTGGACACTCTTAGGGCTGAGAGGTTTGGTGAGGTTGGGTGAGCAAACGCAGACGCTTTAAAGTAATACTGCGTGGTACCCATCCCATGGGTCCCAAATCTCCAGGTTCAAGGGCATCTGCCTACATCGAAAACATGCATGAGAAACCCAGAAGATGGTCCACCGAGTGATCGGGAAAGGTTTCTAAAACGCACCTCATTTCTCATCTCCTTGTGCTCGGGTTCGCCATTCCAGCCGCTTTACTAGCAATCTCCCTCCTTGGAGAATCAGCACCTTTAACCTCCTGTTCCATACAGGTGGCAATTTGAACTGAGGATGAACGGGAAGACGGGGAACCAATGAGAGACTAGCTCTAGGTGTTGGGACAGGCACAGGTCACTCTATTTTCCCATCAGGAAGAAGAATTAACCAGAGGCTCAGTCTGCCGCCCGGAAGCAGAATAGGGCCTAAAGCAATCCTGCGCTTTTGCGGCCAGCTCCCAAGAGAGCGAGTTGAAAAATGGAGCTCAGGGGCACTGCAATTCACAAACCTGCAGACTTATAAATGATAACTCTCGTCTACAAATATATTGAGGGAAGGCAACAAAGAGGATTTGAAAGCAAGGCAGAATTGCAGGAAACAGATTTCAGGAGGCAGATTCGAATCGCCTTTAAAGCACAGGAAAAGCGGCAAAACCTCGACAATGATGCCCTTGGCCAAAAAGGGCGTATGCGTTTTTTCCTGAATATATTCAGGAAAAAACGCATACGCCCTTTTTGGCCAACCAAGCAACCTGGAAAGGCAAATCAGCGCTACAAAGAAGTCTCGCTTCCCATCGGTCAAAAGGGCCATGCTGAATAAAGTGTCAAAACCAGAAATGCAGGACAGGCCACGGAGAAACGGGAGCCTTGCTACGCTGATGGGCGGGATGTAAATTGCCAACAGCCACTCTGGAGAAGTGTACGGTGTGTCCTGAAACATTTACAAAACTCAGCTTAGAGAGCATAGGGCACTTCCACTCATGGGCGTATGAATTGGGAAAACTAAAAATCAGCAAGACACAAGCACCCCAAAGTTTAGGGCTGCTCTGTTGACAAGAACCTCCACTTCGTTACACCTTAAATATCCCAGGAAAGAGAAAAATGGATAAAGAAGTTGTGCTCCTTACGTACAATGGAATATCACTCAGCCATGAAATCAACGTCATAAGGCTAGTAGCAGCATGATGAGTGGATTTAGGTACGACGATTCTAAGTGAAATAAGTCACACAGAAAAAGACACTTATCATAAGATATCACTTATAGAGGGAATGTAAAAACCGCTACCCTTGAACTGAATTACAAAACAGAACAGAGTCACACGGTTAGAAAAGACACTATGGCTGCCTAACGGGAAAGGTGAGGTGGGGTGATGCCTAAAACAAGGGTTTCAAATTAGCTCAGATACCGTTCCATAAACCCAATACGTAATAGACAAGACCTACTCCTTGCTCAGGGAACTGGACTCAACACCCCCTATTCACCGCCCAAGAATATATCTGACTAGTAAGAATCTTAAAACCTATGTATTGATATCTCTCTGTAAGTGAGTCAAGTGGGTGTAAAGCTGCATAAACACAGCAGTGAAAAGCAGCTAAACCCCATTATAAAACTCAAATAATTTTAAAAACCCGTGAAACAAAGACAGTGAAAGAGAGAGAAATTCTTACAAAATTCGTTCAGGGGCTGTGATGCCACCTGGATTGACCATGTCTAGACCCGCAGCTGATTGAGACATAAGGGTGGACACTCTTAGGGCTGAGAGGTTTGGTGAGGTTGGGTGAGCAAACGCAGACGCTTTAAAGTAATACTGCGTGGTACCCATCCCATGGGTCCCAAATCTCCAGGTTCAAGGGCATCTTCCTACATCGAAAACATGCATGAGAAACCCAGAAGATGGTCCACCGAGTGATCGGGAAAGGTTTCTAAAACGCACCTCATTTCTCATCTCCTTGTGCTCGGGTTCGCCATTCCAGCCGCTTTACTAGCAATCTCCCTCCTTGGAGAATCAGCACCTTTAACCTCCTGTTCCATACAGGTGGCAATTTGAACTGAGGATGAACGGGAAGACGGGGAACCAATGAGAGACTAGCTCTAGGTGTTGGGACAGGCACAGGTCACTCTATTTTCCCATCAGGAAGAAGACTTAACCACAGGCTCAGTCTGCCGCCCGGAAGCAGAATAGGGCCTAAAGCAATCCTGCGCTTTTGCGGCCAGCTCCCAAGAGAGCGAGTTGAAAAATGGAGCTCAGGGGCACTGCAATTCACAAACCTGCAGACTTATAAATGATAACTCTCGTCTACAAATATATTGAGGGAAGGCAACAAAGAGGATTTGAAAGCAAGGCAGAATTGCAGGAAACAGATTTCAGGAGGCAGATTCGAATCGCCTTTAAAGCACAGGAAAAGCGGCAAAACCTCGACAATGATGCCCTTGGCCAAAAAGGGCGTATGCGTTTTTTCCTGAATATATTCAGGAAAAAACGCATACGCCCTTTTTGGCCAACCAAGCAACCTGGAAAGGCAAATCAGCGCTACAAAGAAGTCTCGCTTCCCATCGGTCAAAAGGGCCATGCTGAATAAAGTGTCAAAACCAGAAATGCAGGACAGGCCACGGAGAAACGGGAGCCGTGCTACGCTGATGGGCGGGATGTAAATTGCCAACAGCCACTCTGGAGAAGTGTACGGTGTGTCCTGAAACATTTACAAAACTCAGTTTAGAGAGCATAGGGCACTTCCACTCATGGGCGTATGAATTGGGAAAACTAAAAATCAGCAAGACACAAGCACCCCAAAGTTTAGGGCTGCTCTGTTGACAAGAACCTCCACTTCGTTACACCTTAAATATCCCAGGAAAGAGAAAAATGGATAAAGAAGTTGTGCTCCTTACGTACAATGGAATATCACTCAGCCATGAAATCAACGTCATAAGGCTAGTAGCAGCATGATGAGTGGATTTAGGTACGACGATTCTAAGTGAAATAAGTCACACAGAAAAAGACACTTATCATAAGATATCACTTATAGAGGGAATGTAAAAACCGCTACCCTTGAACTGAATTACAAAACAGAACAGAGTCACACGGTTAGAAAACACACTATGGCTGCCTAACGGGAAAGGTGAGGTGGGGTGATGCCTAAAACAAGGGTTTCAAATTAGCTCAGATACCGTTCCATAAACCCAATACGTAATAGACAAGACCTACTCCTTGCTCAGGGAACTGGACTCAACACCCCCTATTCACCGCCCAAGAATATATCTGACTAGTAAGAATCTTAAAACCTATGTATTGATATCTCTCTGTAAGTGAGTCAAGTGCGTGTAAAGCGGCATAAAGACAGCAGTGAAAAGCAGCTAAACCCCATTATAAAAATCAATAACTTTTAAAAACCCGAGAAACAAAGACAGTGAAAGAGAGAGAAATTCTTACAAAATTCGTTCAGGGGCTGTGTTGCCACCTGGATTGACCATATCTAGACCCACAGCTGATTGCGACATAAGGGTGGACACTCTTGGGGCTGAGAGGTTTGGTGAGGTTGGGTGAGCAAACGCAGACCCTTTAAAGTCATACTGCGTGGTACCCATCCCATGGGTCCCAAATCTCCAGGTTCAAGGGCATCTTCCTACATCGAAAACATGCATGAGAAACCCAGAAGATGGTACACCGTGTGATCGGGAAAGGTTGCTAAAACGCACCTCATTTCTCGTCTGATGGTGCTCGGGTTCGCCATTCTAGCCGCTTTACTAGCAATCTTCCTCCTTGGAGAATCAGCAGCTTTAACCTCCTGTTCCGTACAGGTTGCAATTTGTCCTGAGGATGAACGGGAAGAGGGGGAACCAATGGGAGACTAGCTCTAGGTGTTGGGACAGGCACAGGTCACTCTATTTTCCCATCAGGAAGAAGAATTAACCACAGGCTCATCCTGCCGCCCGGAACCCGAATAGGGCCTGAAGCAATCCTGCGCTTTTGCGGCCAGCTCCCAAGAAAGCGAGTTGAAAAATGGAGCTCAGGGGCACTGCAATTCACAAACCTGCAGAATTATAAATGATAACTCTTGTCCACAAATATATTCAGGGAAGGCAACGAAGAGGATTTGAAAGCAAGGCAGAATTGCAGGAAACAGATTTCAGGAGGTAGATTCGAATCGCCTTTAAAGCACAGGAAAAGCGGCAAAAGCTCGACAATGATGCCCTTGGCCAAAAAGGGCGTATGCGTTTTTTCCTGAATATA
This sequence comes from Eschrichtius robustus, assembly GCF_028021215.1. Lineage (NCBI taxonomy): Eukaryota > Metazoa > Chordata > Mammalia > Artiodactyla > Eschrichtiidae > Eschrichtius > Eschrichtius robustus. The sequence goes on from NC_090830.1 coordinate 46,912,224, forward strand.
TTCAGGAAAAAACCCATACGCCCTTTTTGGCCAACCAAGCAACCTGGAAAGGCAAATCAGCGCTACAAAGAAGTCTCGCTTCGCATCGGTCAAAAGGGCCATGCTGAAGAAAGGGTCAAAACCAGAAATGCAGGACAGGCCATGGAGAAACGGGAGCCTTGCTACGCTGTTGGGCGAGATGTAAATTGCCAACAGCCACTCTGGAGAAGTGTACGGTGTGTCCTGAAACATCTAACAAACACAGCTTAGAGAGCATAGGGCACTTCCACTCATGGGCGTATCCATTGGGAAAACTAAAAATCAGCAAGACACAGGCACCCCAAAGTTTAGGGCTGCTCTGTTGACAAGAACCTCCACTTCGTTACACCTTAAATATCCCAGGAAAGAGAAAAATGGATAAAGAAGTTGTGGTCCTTATGTACAAAGGAATATCACTCAGCCATGAAATCAACGTCATAAGGCTAGTAGCAGCATGATGATTGGATTTAGGTACGACGATTCTAAGTGAAATAAGTCACACAGAAAAAGACACTTGCCATAAGATATCACTTATAGAGGGAATGTAAAAACCGCTACACTTGAACTGAATTACAAAACAGAACAGAGTCACACGTTTAGAAAACACACTACAGCTGCTTAACGGGAAAGGTGAGCTGGGGTGATGCCTAAAACAAGGGTTTCAAATTAGCTCAGATACCGTTCCATAAACCCAATATGTAATAGACAAGACCTACTCCTTGCTCAGTGAACTGGACTCAACACCCCCTATTCACCGCCCAAGAATATATCTGAATAGTAAGAATCTTAAAACCTATGTATTGATATCTCTCTGTAAGTGAGTCAAGTGCGTGTAAAGCGGCATAAAGACAGCAGTGAAAAGCAGCTAAACCCCATTATAAAAATCAATAACTTTTAAAAACCCGTGAAAGAAAGACAGTGAAAGAGAGAGAAATTCTTACAAAATTCGTTCAGGGGCTGTGATGCCACCTGGATTGACCATATCTAGACCCACAGCTGATTGCGACAAAAGGGTGGACACTCTTGGGGCTGAGAGGTTTGGTGAGGTTGGGTGAGCAAACGCAGACCCTTTAAAGTCATACTGCGTGGTACCCATCCCATGGGTC